>NW_017100268.1:2774275-2785171 GCF_001263275.1 Habropoda laboriosa | reverse complement strand
TCCATACCGTCGATTCATTTTGACCAAGGTCCTCGGTAGACAACGAAAAACTCCAATCTTCCAATTCTGCTCTGTCGTATTCCAACTCGAGGAGATCTCGATTTTGTTGAGCATTTCTGCTGTCGTCCAACCTGAAATTTATCTTGCTCTTCAATCGTTCCACGGTCATTGAAATTCCAATCGGTCCATTCAACATACGCTGCTACGGCTATTTACTATGTCTCTTATTCGCTATTTATTTAGAGAAAATTTGTCTCATCTTTGAACGAAGCGAAGAAAAGAATCAACGATAATTAGGACACAACGATGTATAATCGGTGGGAGTATCAAACGGTGTCATTTGTGAATTCATATGCAAATGATCACTCGTAGAAAAGCAATAGCAAGACGAACCTGAGCCACTGTTGAACGTACTCAGCGTCCCAGCCCTCCTCCTCGACGAGGAGCAACGACGAGGATCCCATAGGACTCGGCAACTTGTACGGTGTAAAGTTGGTGGTCGTGGTCAGCTTGAGGCATAGGTGACTGTCAGAGAAGCTGCGCATGACGTGCTGATACGGTAGCAAGTCTTTGTTCGGCGGGTAGCTGTGACGAGGATTTATTCCTACGGTGAGGTTCAGCGGCAAAAACAGGACGTCCGGATCACCGGCGTCGAGGGCGACTAGCCGTGCATCCGGCGAAACGTCCGCCTCGGTCTCATCCGTCGCCTCCTTCAGATCCTCCAACCCTCGGGATGGTTCCTGTCGAGCACCCTCACCCTGCACGTCACTGGACATCGTCGAGTAACCCTCGTCTCTATTCCCACTCTCCGGGCTCTCGCTGCCCTCCTCCTCTGATGGCTTCTGGGCTGAGTTTTGTCGGAAAATAACTTTAATATTATTATGTTAGCAGCACCATGGCAGAGGACACTTTGCGGTGTAATTTATCAATCAGCGGGAAGAGAGTTACATCTTCCAAAAAAGTCTCTCTCTCTTTCTCACACACTACTGCTCTGGTTATCTTTAACCCTTTCGATACTAACGGCGGCTATAGTCGTCCATAAAGAATTCGCAAGAAATTTTATAAAGTGTAAGTACTGTAAAACGTGACAAAGTATGATTTCTTCCCGCCAATTCGTTACATTGTACGGCAAAATTTCACTGCCACGCTTCTTATCCGGTGAAGTAACGTCCGCGTCGTAGCTGTTCCCCGTTCAGTGGCAGCTTATACGCGATAAAACTCAACGGAGACGTAGCAGCCAAAGATGAAGCCGTATCGAAAGGGTTAATCTTCAACTCTTGCATCGTGAAAGGTGTATATAGGGTGGCTCGTTGAAAATTCAACGTCTACGTTATCTCCGCTGCTGTTGAAAGTATTTTATATCGTTGAACATACCCAAAGGTCTATTCCTGCGGCATTTCGTGGCAGCCATCACCGGTATTTGCAAATTCAGCGAGCGTGGCCTCGACAGGGGAACCCAAGCTGGATCCAGACCAAGTGCAGCCACTACTGCCGCCGGTCCAGCTTCGAGGATCCCTTGAATCAACTCTGACGGACTTCCAGGGCTCGCTGCCTGGGCCAATAATCCTGAAAGCGCTCGATTTTGTGCCTCGAGCTCCCGAATACGCCTCTGCAATGCACCGATTTCTTCCCTGAGACCCTATATGTACGAGAGAAGGAAAAAAGAGAGAAAAAAAATGACGGTTACATAGTGTTCTCGTTTCGAATCGAATGATTGGAGCGAAAAAAAAAAATGACGATAGAAAGCGCGTTTAGCGGACGAGCAACGTGGATACATTCGATTATGCTAAAACATCGATATTTCGACGTGATTATTTGCACAGATAGAAGCATCCGCTACGGTGGTAAACCTACGAAACAGCAGGCGCGAGCACATAAAACGATCGTTAATCTCGATAGTTTAGCATGGATAAGAAAACGAATCTCTCTAATTGTGTCTCTATTCATCTACTACGTTTCTTCTATACCGACGTAATTGTCAACAGTACTCTAGGTCAATTACTCGTGTTATTCGACGTATAATTCAATATGCACGGATACACACACTTGCAGCTTTACAAACTTGCAGCTCAGCAGATGGATTAGTCAGAGGGATCGATGTTAAGGATGAGAAGATCTGGTTAATCAAAAAACGTATACACTGTAAAGAAACAACGAGTGACACATATACGTGAAACGACAAATTAACAAACTGTGTTTATCACACGTGTGAAAAATCATATCTTAAATGTACGAATTAAAAAAAGAAAAAACCAAGAAGAAAGAAACAGAAATGTGAAACACACACACACACACACACCGTGTGTAAAACGGAAGAAAAAAAATGAAGGAAAGAAATTAGTAGAGAAAAGACGAGTTTCGGAGGACGTGGTAACGAGAGCATAGCAATGAACCTTTTGGGATAGGAGGGCGCGGACCACCTGGTTGGCGACGTCGTCCAGGCACCGCTCGTATTGGCGACGCTGAGCGTCCGCGTCCCGCGCCAACGCGGCGTGTTCCGTTTCCAAGGTCGCCAGACGTGCCACCAGTGCAGCATGCACCTCACCAGCACACGCAGCCTCCAAACCACGCAGCTGACCCCTCATCGACTCGTTCTCCAGCTGCAGCTTGGAGATCTGCGCTTGATACTGATGCACGCGTGCCTGTTACGGGAGGAAGAAAAGGAAATCATCGGTACTCCAATTCGCGACATTTCTTTCTAGGGTCAAGAGGTCACAGATAATTCCATTTTTCATTCGTCAGAGATCTTCGTTGCTACAGTACAGAGTGCCGTGTGAAAATTAATCGTTCGATATTCGAGTCGCTCGGAAGCCAAAGTGTGACTAATTGCATCGAATTAAATTTATTAAATTCTTTTTCATTTACGAAGAGTTGAGCATGTGCTTTGACACTAAAATTGGAAGAATTTCGAAAAGTGAGGTTCATCATTTCGGCTCCCGAGTGGCTCGAATATTGAAAAACGAAGGAACTCGTCTAAGATGCGAAAGGGTTAACCGTAAAATTTTCCAAACGTCACGTTATACGCAGGTATTGGAAAAATCGTCGAATCTGTGGATCGTCTTCGCAGAAGACAAACGCTACAGTTCGAAGGAGAACTCGACCGCGACCCAGGTGTGCAGCTTCCGCGAGAAACCGCTGCAGCCCGCAGCCAGAGTTAATAACACGAGGTGGTCGTTATTAGCAGAAAAGCGTTTAACGTTAAATTAGGGCTGTGGAGACCTGTCGGAGACAGGGGTGCTAATAGAGGGTGCGTGTGTCTGATTTATAACAGTCGTGCCAGCCAGCCGGCCCTTGCTAATGTCTACACCCCCTTCTTCTTCCGAAACTGAAGGGAACGCCAACGATTTTCTGTCATCTCGCGACCAGCCATGGAGGGAGAATATAAAAATACAAACTGGCCGCTTCTTCTTCCAAGTCTCGCTCTCTCTCCCTACGCAACAACTCATTTCTCAATCGCTTCTCTCATGCTCAGAAATACCTCCTCCGTTCGCTATACCTAAGAAAAACGAAGAAGAAGAGGATTCTTCGAAGCTGCACACTTCCAATCGCTTCGTCGTAATTTGTTATCACGTTTGACAGGTTCTACGCGTTTCTCAATCGAAGCACGCATCGGTGTCGGGAAATTTCTAATCTAACTAAAGGGCTGGCGTCGGCTACGACAGCTTGAGGAACGCTACTGAGTAACGGGAGTTCCTTGAATACACGTATACTTGATTCCTGGGGAAACGTAGACCGGAGGTAGAAACGATTTTTTCGGCAAGTTTAATCAAGCTAAGTTCAACTCGATTTCTCTTGCTATGTAAAAATGTTGCCTTTTCGCTATCCTTTTATCTACTTATCGGAGAGAGTAACAGAAAATTCGAGTCTGCATTTTCTCTCGCGTGGAGTTCGAAAAGTTTCCAACCTATCCCTAGAATTGGAAGAAGTTTCAGATTAACCACGAAGTCAGTGATAGATAAGATAGAACAAAGTGTAAGAAACACGGTGAATAAATGATTAAAAAAGAATTCGAGCAATCTAGAACGACGAAAGCCTCGAGAAATTAGACGAATTTATCTAAAAATCCTCTGTTTCGTCGATGCAAAGATTCTTATCGCCAGGCAGATAACTCGAGGAAATTTTTCGTAATTAATTTGCACAGCGTAGAATCTCGAAGCAATTTGGAGAAGAAGAGAAGACAGGGTGCACGTTTGTAAAGTAAAATAGAACGGCTACAGAGAAGAACACTTGCAAAGCGTGCTTCCTCATGGTCGACAGAGGGATTTTCAGTTGGGGGGCTTGGGACATTGGTGGGGCGGGTCGACATTGAACCAGGGGATCGAGTGACGATCGATAATAAACGGTATTTCGTGGGGCAGTGATGCACACCCCTCGTCTCTGAATCTACGACTCTTTTAGAAGCAAACCGGCCGTGAACGAGATAGTGCGTGCCATTCTAAGGGTTCGCAGCAAACGCGACCGTTTACCGTTTCCTCCCTTTTCATTGCAGCCGACCAACGCTGCTGCGTTACTTCGTTAAGTCAGGAATATTGGCCGTTGGCAAATATGTGGCAAAAGTATCGTCGGTTATATTGCAAGCACGGTGGTTGCTGGTCGCCGAGACTGAAATTGGGCAATTTCGTTGCTGCGCTTCAAACACTCGGCCATTTTCCTCTGCCTCTTTGTCTTCATCTTGCTTCTACATTTTTTAATTAGTCGCATATTTTTTAATAGGATAAACCAGGTGTAACTGTCGTCTTGTATAGTACAGTCTGTGGAATGAACATAGTTAGGTTGGGAAATCAGTCGAAGTAAACACGTTTCGAGTGTTCTGACAAGGAAAAAATGAGGACGAATTTATTAGAAAATAAGAGTTTCAAAAATTAACAAGGCTAATTGACATTTTTAATTTTTCTGAGAATACACGAAACACTGTTAGTCGTAGGTAGGCTATAACTACTTCGAAGACGATCATTTTGATCCCCAAGAAAGTAGCTTAGAAAAACTTGTACAAATAGAGTCTCTACTTTCGGAGGAAGTCAAGTAGACGCTTTAGAAGGTAGAATAATAAAATGAATTTTTAGCTACGAGGGATACCTATTTTGTATTTAATTTCCTTCTCGTCCAATCAAAGTTACCTCTCCTCTTCTGTTCGAAACACTCCAAAGTACTCGAACCCCTTCCACAGTTCCATTCACTTGTATCGAGAAGTTAATTGAAACGCCAAGTCTGATCGCAATCCCATACCCCCGCGACCAGGGATCCTTTAATCGCGACGATCGACTATTTGTAACCGGGCGCGGTATCGCGCGTTCTTCCGTTCGTTGTTGCGTGTCGCGGATTAAAAGTACCGGATAAGGGGGTGGAAATAAATTGCGTTACGTGAAATCAACAACGAGACCGTAGTAGCGTTTGGCTGGTTGGTTTTGTGTAGTCGTCAGGAACAATCGTACACGACAGGTTCCAGGTGAAATACAATAACAGCTTGGCTACGAGGGAGCTTATTGGACCAGGGGAAAGCTCTTTGCGCCAGTGTTATCCTTGTCTCGACTTGTGTTTGTGCAAAACAAAAAAGAAAGTGAAAAAAAAAAGGAAGAAAAACATGGAAATAGCTGGAACAATATAGAGGTTTGGAATACTCCGTGTTCCATGGATTCTACGCAGAGAGAGAGAGTTTGGTAGTGTCTCTTCGTTATCTGTTCGTGCTTATCGACAACGGGACCAATGGCTGGATCCGAGGGGGACCATTTTGCCTTTCGTTTCACCCTGGCCTCTCAGGGTGCACAGCTAAAATCGGATGAACCACTCGAACGAATATAAATTTAAGGAGGACGACGCTCCATGGAATTGAAATCCCACTTCCCTTTTGGGGTGGAAGGGACTCGTGTTTCGATGTAACGCGAAATACGACCAATTATCGGCAAATCCTGCTCCTCTGGACCCGGAAGTTTTAACGTTCCTTCGATCGCGTGTAACCGATATCAATTTGGGTAACTAGCGAAAATTTTTTAGGAGTTTAGAATTGTTCTTGCTTTCTAATATTGAATATATCTATGTAAAGATGAACCTGACGAAAAGTAGCGAATTATTTATTTATACAGTGTTTTAATATATGATTTTCAAGCACCCTGTATTGCATTGTATTTTATTGGAATTTTTCTGTTTTTTTTTTTTTTTCGATTTGAGAATTTTTTTAACTGTGAAAACTTACCTCGTAAGAAAGCGTGAGCGCAGTTTTCTCCTGCTTCAGCTGTTCAGCCCTGTGCTTGTGCTGCAGCAACCCCCGTGACGTCTCCTCCATCCTGGAACAAATCGAATCCGCTTGAAGGAGCAGTCCAATTTTAATTCTCGTCGAAAAGATTCTAATTGAACCGAACCGCGCGGTCCTGGACTCCAATCTCTTTACCGTTGTTGTGCACGTTTCAATTGCTTCCACCACGCTAATTCTACCGTGAAATATTAATACTTCAGAATTCAATATAACCGAGCCCCCTACCCCCTGTTGCAATGTTGGTGAAATGCTCGGTCGGTAATAAAATTTGAGAAAAAAAAAGTAAATGATAATTGAAACGGTTTTACTAATGTCTGCGTGGCTACGGGAGTGAAAAATTCATCGTTTATTACACGGTTTCACGGTTAAACGGTTTGTAAATGCGAGCAATTTGCGCCGGAGTGCTTATGTTATCGTTATGATTACAGAGGTGAGAAATTGTTACGAAGAAGAGGGGGTAATGGATACAGTTGTGGGACATGTTGTCACAGCTGTGTCGCGAATAAAAGATCGCCCTCATTTGGAAGACAGTTGTGAGTGTACTTTGCAGCATTTTCCACCCCCACGATGAGTGGGACGCGTTTCGAATGTTCAACCATCTGTCGTGGGAGCAGCACTTCGGTTGGTGTAACGATGCCCTAGAAATTTTGAAGAAAAGACAGGAATGTCGATGTTCGGTGCTTTGTGTGCATCTTTGCGGAATAACATTTTTTTTGGGAAGGTTTCTTGGAAAACAAGGTTTTCTGCAGAACAGAATTTCTCCAAGAAAATTTGCCAAAGAACGACATTTCTCGGAAAATAAGATTTTCTGGAGAACAGAATTTCTCGGAAACCAAGATTTTCCGGAGAACAGAATTTCTCGGAAACCCAGATTTTCTGGAGAACAGAATTTCTTAAAGAAAATTTTCCAAAGAAGGAAATTTCTCGGAAAATAAGATTTTCTGGAGAACAGAATTTCTCGGAAACCCAGATTTTCCGGAGAACAGAATTTCTTAAAGAAAGCTTTCCAAAAAACAAAATTTCTCAGAAAGCAGTTGCTGGAGAACAGAATTTCTCGAAAAACGAGATTTTCTGGAGAACAGAATTTCTCGGAAACCAAGATTTTCTGGAGAACAGAATTTCTCGGAAACCCAGATTTTCCGGAGAACAGAATTTCTCAAAGAAAGCTTTCCAAAAAACAAAATTTCTGAGAAAGCAGTTGCTGGAGAACAGAATCTCTCACAGAAAAATTCTCCGAGAATGAGAAAAGATACTCCGGAAGAAGAATCAAAAAAGCGTACGACAGAAAGACTAAAATATACATAGAGAAGAGGGTTAGGGACTCGCCAAGTTTGGCCAGCCACTTTGCCAACAATCCCCTGTAGTAGTTCTAACCCAATAATTCACCAAGTGTACCCAGAGGTTTATCCACGAACGTGCACGTTTGTGCTTAGGCCAAAACGGAGAAAGTCACGGCCCCTCGTCGATGCGTGATTCGATTATCTATTTTTTTCTCTTCGCGTCGCACACGCGAACAACCCAAAAAGAGAATGAACGAACGTTGTTCTCCTCGAACAAATTTCTTCATGCGCACACTCCGCGGGTTTAATGATCTGATTAGAGATACAAGGAGGGTTCCGGAGGCTGAGATATGAAGCCGATTTAAGCTTTTCGAGGGAGACGAACCGAGGGCTCGCTTCCAACACGCTTGGCAACACCCTTTTCGTTCCTCCCACCACACTTCCTCTCCTTCCTGCTTCTTCTTGGCAAACTAACTTTCAAACTAACTGCGCTCTTCTCGGGGGCCACCGTCCAATTGTTTTCTATCGTAGAAGCCATCTGCAGGAACGCGGAAGGCTTTAATGAAGATTAATTGGTAATTACACTCTCTGGCACACGGTCGACCGAGCGTCCCGCTTTTTAAAGGGAAGAATTCCACTCGGAATGGACGTGACTTTGATGCCACTTTCTTCCCTGGATAATGAGTATTAAATGGACAGAGAAAGGGGTATACTTTTCAAGTTCGATATTACAGCTGTCTTTCTATCGATCTTTCGCATCCGAGCTAAACTGATTTATCAACCCTTTGCACTCTACTAGCGTCGCCAAGGCGACATTCGTAATATGCATCATAACGAGAGAAATAAAAATAAAGAAATTCATGAATATTTAGAATTTTTACTTTCCCAAACAAAATTTTGGATTTTTAAACATTTCACTGCATCACAGTTCCACTGATCTAGAAACAAATGCTTGGAGTGTAAAGGGTTAAACGAAATTTTGGCGTGCTTGGATTTAATTAATCTGTATTTAAAATAATTGTAAAAATGTTTGAAAATTGCGAGAATCCTTTCATAGTATCAAATTTTGGATATTATTTCTAACAAAGTTTTCTTCAACACAATACAAATTTTACCATAAAAGGATTGAACATTGAAGTCCTGCGCTGTCCTCGAAGAAAGAGTATAGAAAGTGTAACAATAAGAAGCTTAAAATACCCGACTTCCAGCGAAGCAAAGAAAGTAACAGAGGCGATAATGCAAAAGTTCGAAGCCAATTGACGAGCACAGCTAGTTCTGAACTTCATAATTAAAGGATTCCGCGAGTCAATAAGCGCCGAGATCGATTCCAATTGATTCTCTCTTTAAAAAACCTTCTTGTTCGTTTTTCTCCAGCATTGTCTCATAGAGAATTCGTTTGTGTACATATCAGATCGTGAAAAGAAACTCCGCGAATAAGCTGATTGTCGGAAGTTGCTTGTTCAGTCCCGTTTGGATTCTGTATGCTCGCGGAGTTCGAGGATGTTAATCGGCTTAAAAGTCCGCTCGTTAAAGTTCCCGGTTTACCTTAACTCCCGATGTGCTTTCGAAACGATTATGAAAATGGTCTCCGTCAAGATTGAAGCATCCGATCGGCCTTACGCGAAAGATAAACCGTCTGGGCTTTATTAACGCGTCTCTCCAGCTCCAGGTGACAAACCCCGCCATCTTCTTATCCCGTTAGCGTATCACCCTTCTCGCTACTTTTACGCCCGTTTCTCGTTTCCATCTCGTTTACCATAATACCGCCTCACCGCGGAATTTTTTCCGATACTAGACGGGTCGCTGCGTTTAAAAACGCGATACAGCCCTCCGTTTCATCATTTTTGTCACGCTTCGAATACCTTTACGGTGGTTTAAGAGTGTTTCAGGTATTTCGGCGCTTCGAGCATTTCTGTTTTACCAGTTTCAACCCTTTACCACTCGAGTGATATCTTTAAAGACTTCCTTTCGGGACACATTTTCTGTGGAAAATTGGCGATTACTCTTTCGGTGAGAAAACAGAACGTTGAATTTTATTTTGTAGTATTTTCAAGTGTGAGTTTCTTGAGATGAATATCGACGGTGTTGGAATTTTGGGACAGAAAGAAAATTTTCGGAAATTTTAATCAGAGAGTAAATTTTCAGAAATTTTAATCAGAAAGGAAATTTGGGAAAGATGGTGGTATGATCGTTGAAATAACGAGAAATTACTGTGAAAAGTGTAAATTTTGTTAGGTGTACGTTCGAAGAGGTTTAGCAAGGGTGGTGGTTGATGAATGTTAACGAACGAAGGGAATCTCTCTTATGGGGATAACGCAATAATTCCCAGGATACAGAAGTAACCCCGTAACCTCCTTCATTAGAGTTTTACCGGGAGGTCGATCCCAACGACGACGAAACGGGGAGACTTTCCAACGGTGATTCCGCGTAACTTATCAACCAGGGTGCCATTTCAGGCGCTAGGCTTAAGAACAATGCTTGGCAAACAGTAATTATAAGTGCAAATAGAAGAGCGATTGTCAACGGGGCAGTCATACGATGAATAATCAAGATTGCAGCCCTAAGGGTTAGAGCTTCACTTTGCACATCGTCCCTTTATGCTCTTCCTCCAAGATTCCACGGATTTCGTTCGTCTCTGATTGTTTGATCACGAGAAACTTCAAATAGAACCTGATGACTACCGCTGAACTGATTAGTTCTACCCCGTAATAAGATTTCGATTCGGAGTTTCGGCTCGAATGCATCTTTCAACGTGTGAACTCATGCTCGGGTTCGGAACGATCGCGCTCGAATTCAAATTCTAACTCAAACTCAAATGTAAATTCAAATTTAAATTTATTCAGACTCGAAGTCGAATTTAAAAATAAATTCCAGGTCAAATTTAAATTCAGATACAAACTCAAACTCAATACACATTCAAACTCATATTGACACTCAAACTCAAATGTAAATTCAAATTTAAATTTATTCAGGCTCGAAGTCGAATTTAAATATAAATTCCAGGTCAAATTTAAATTCAGATACAAACTCAAACTCATTCGAACTCATATTGAAATTTTAACACAAATGTGTATTCAGACTCAAAGTCACATTTAAATTTAGATTCAAATTCAAAAATCTTAATTGAATTCCATCTCCGCATCGCGAAACAAGAGACAATGGACGCAATCTGCGCCATCGATCATCGCCATTCAAATTATCCCCCTAGCCATCGCGACAAACACTTTTTCTCCCCGCTAATTAAATCCGAGAACAAATTTCACGCTTTCTTCTGCTCCCAAAGCGTCGCCAACTTTTTCCTCCGCGGCGTCCACGGTTGCGTTCTTCACTTTGAGCAAAAATAGAAAAAAAATACTGTGTTTGGAT
>NW_017100268.1:2764435-2774178 GCF_001263275.1 Habropoda laboriosa | reverse complement strand
AGCGGAAGATGATTATCGTTTAATGAAAGTCCGGCTACGCGGTTCCGCGTGTAATTCGGCGCGGCGTGTTCCTGCATCATTATAATCGAGTTTGCGCGGCAATAGCCGTAAATCACGTGGAACGGCTGGCCGTTGCCATATGTTCCGACTAGGCTGATAGAAACTCCGACGACAAAGACAAAGACGACGACGCGGAAGCGAGAGGGATGTACTTTGGAAATTACACCGGAGGTTCGTTAATGTCTCTACGAGTTATGCGGTTACGATCGAATAGTATTTCTCCGCTTAATTTCGGTAATCGGTATTTTAAAGTTCAGTGTCTTAAACGATGTGACAAAATATGTGTAATTATGAAAAACAGTGGAAGTTATCAATCTTGTGGATTTTTAATACAGCGACGAGGATCTTGCTAATGGTACTGTACTTTCATAGTAACCTGAAAATTGTTTGTAATATTTAGAAAAATTTAGGAGTTTGTGGCGACCGCCACGGAGGGGGCCACGCACTTAGGCCTGGCGACTCTTGGCCCTCGAGGCGAAGAATCGAGAGATGTTTTTCCAAACATCTCCGAGTTTCCTCGTCCTCGAGGACAAGAGTATTGCGCCCCCACTTCCTGGGACTTTCCCAGGGAAAATATCGCGTATCATGTAGAAATTACGTTTAAATAAATATATTTTCGTTGCCCACTTGGCGAGTAATCATTTGCACCACGCCACTTCCAAAAGTTCGTATTTGTACCATTGAAAATTTTCATCTTAGCCCTAGGAATCGCCGGTTGTATGCATAGAAACGTGTACGAAAGTTGAAGAAGTTTGTAACTACTTACATACAGGGTGAGAAAGTTAGTAAGGGCGGTCAGTATAGGGAGTGAAAGTTTCGAGGACATCGACGAATATGGCAAAGTTTCGAGACTGGTCTTTTAAACGATACCCCTAACTTTTCTATCTACTTCGTTATTTAATATATCTCCAAAAACAAAAAACGTCTACGATAACTCTGTGAAAAGTGTTCGAATGTTCACATTTTTCATCCCTTTGTCCGTCACAATTTCACAAAGAGTCGCTGTAGACGCCATAAACTCGCATTTCATTAAAATCTATTGCTGGGAAAAAAAAGGGCCGCGCCGAACGATCCCCGCCTATCGCTCGGTCGCTGCACTTTGCACAAAAAAGCGCGTAAAATGCGGCAACGCGGAAAAAGGGTTGAATGTAATCCAGTCGATGGCATTATTGTAGCCGTGTACACGGGGCACCGGTAATTGCTGTCTATGCTTTTGTCGATGAATTGATAAAGAGAGACTCTCTCGTATATATACTTTCCGTTCACCAGGTTCGATGGATTTCTTTCCGGGCGGCGACAGGGGGTAACGGATCCCCGCGAAACCATTAATCTCGTTTCGTGAATTGGTCGTGGATCGCGGGCATTTTTCAAGCCCGAACAAGCATCGCCCGGGGAAGACGTATTGTTACAAGACGCAAGAGTATCCTACGCGATTGCCAAACCTCCGCGATCCAACGGCGATAAATTGGAAAACTGGATAAATTCGTACGTATTTCGGTTGAAATGGAAAGGGAGAACGGGTTCCGGGAGATCTTGTCGTGAGAAAATGAGATTTATCGTGGTGATGGGTGAATGCGTGCATTTGTACGCGTGTGGTTCGTAGATTGTGGAAATAATGGTAGAATGTGAAGTGAAGGGTAGATGGTGAAGTTGGGAGGGAAATGGGAGTATTTCGATATTTGACGATTCGAAGGTGTGGCAATTTGAAAATTTGGATGTGAAATTTTTTAAATTTGAATATTTGAAAATTTGGATGTGAAATTTTTTAAATTTGAATATTTGGAAATCTGAACACTGGAAAATCTGAAAACCAATCGTAGCAAATCGAAATTTCATTCCTTCCATCCCTACTCACAGAGTGTTTCCGTGTCTGCGACATTATTTACCTGAACTACTTGCGCCCGCAACTTCCCATCGCTACCGTGTAATTCCCACGAATT
This sequence comes from Habropoda laboriosa, assembly GCF_001263275.1. NCBI lineage: Eukaryota > Metazoa > Arthropoda > Insecta > Hymenoptera > Apidae > Habropoda > Habropoda laboriosa. Next base: position 2,772,178 of record NW_017100268.1, on the reverse strand, counting down.
TCTCAGAGATAGAAGAATAGAATAACGATAGAACACGTACAGTGCAAGGAAAAGTACACTATAAATTGCAGTGTAATTCCCACGAATTTCTCAGAGATAGAAGAATAGAATAACGATAGAACACGTACAGTGCAAAGAAAAGTACACTATAAATTGCAGCACACCACTGTTAAACGCTGGTCAGCACTCGAAACAAAACTAAATCCTTATCTCAACCACAGACTGAAACAATACCCGTGGTGTGTGTGGTATTGTTCTCTGGGAACACCCTGCTAAATAAACCATAGGAGCTCATTATATACAGAAGTTCTACCACTGCTTCAACTACCATCCCCCGTTATAACATAATCCTCGCAGAATACCCGTATTTCAATGCTACAGCTGCACTACGTGCAGATGTTTTGCCTTTAAACGCTCGTCTGCGATAAAATTGTTAGAACCTAACGTTAGCCCTGATGCGTTTAAGGCACCGCTGTCCGAGTTAAGCTCTGCAGCTTTCGAAGCTACCATTATTACAAGCTCAGTTACTATTACACATGAAGCACCGACTAACGTCATATTTCACGCAAGAAATATACGCTGTGCACCGCTAATGGAACACTGAAGTTAAATTTTAATGGAAATCAGAGGGCAAAGCTTGCAGTAATCAGACAGGCATTCTTCAATTTAAGGAAAAATTCGAAATCGTAGAATTATTATTTATCATCACTGAAACGATGCAAGTCAAATTTTAGAGAGATTCTCGTCTAATTTTCCAGGAGAAAAGAAAACCATTTCATCCTTCACTTTTTTAAGTTGATACATAAAATTAATACAAAGATGATTTTACGTTAATCGCGACGGTAGTTTTGTTCTCTCCTGAAAAATCAAGTTTTTGCATTTTCGCAATTTTACTATTAACAGCTGTCGACGATTGTACCGAAAGGGTTAAGTGCAATTCAGAACTTCATTACTATACCTTCCAGTAGTTCTATCGAAAGCTGTAACTCTTCAGCGCGTAACAATACGATAGACAAAAAAAAAAAAAAAAAAAAAGGGAAAGGAATAAAAGAGAATCGCGTGAGTTCTGATACTTACATAGGACAGCGACGTGTTAAGTCTTTATTAACGAGGAGAAACGGTATCATAGGCGAGCGCGAGCAGCGTTGGTTGCAGTCTCATTGTAATCGTTACGCGTAATAATTTCCACGGACGATAATGGCATACAAAGGTGGCTCTGACACCCGCCCCACGCGATTCAATAATACATCCGCGGATACCTGTTTACCTTAGCCAATGTCTACGTTTGCACAGCTCACGTGTGAACGTGCGTGCCACGTTCTATCGCTCACGTGCGATCTAACGTGTAAACAATAATTACTCGTCACTCGAGCCTAGCCAACCACGGGGATTTTCTTTTTCAAGAAGGGGCAGAAACGTTCGACGAAATCTGATCGCGTGTCGCGGATTCAAGCGACAAAAGAAGAAACTGCCAGGTATAGTCGGTGGAAGGGACGTAAAAATGCCGTTCAAACTGCATATGAAATATTTTCTGTATCGTCACAATTGGCGAACATATTTACTTATTTCGAGACACCTTGTATATAGTATAGCATGGAGATATAGTAGAATATTCAGAGTATCGAATGAAGTACAGTTCAAGCGTTAAATCACGTGACTCGTTGACTCCGCCCACTCCTAAGCCACGCCTCCAAATTTCTAAACCTTATCAAAAATACAAGAAAAGAAGGGATCGAGTAGTTTCTGCAAATGAATAGAGTGGAATGCTCCACGTGGAATTGTTTACGTAGTAAAGATTCGATTTTTGGAAAATTTAACGAAACAGGGTAATTCGTGAATGATGTTCGGAGGGGAAGAAACGAGATTTACTCGTTGCTTCCTAAAGGCGCCACGAAGACTTGCAAGTGGTTGTGTAATGGCTGTGGTGAGGACTGCAGTTGTCATCGATCGTATAATCTCGCGAAACTTCAAATTGAGCGTAACCAACGAGGAACTTGTAAATATTCGAATTAAAAAGAAGTTCAGATTTAAGGGTTGAAATGGAACAAGAAACGAAGTTAATCTTTCGAATTTTTTTGCACACTCGAAATTTATACCGACCACTACTTACAAGATAATGAACGAAATCTTTTAACTTCGCGGAGACACTCCGGGTGGACCACAGGGTCTGAAACCGGGCTCCTTTTTGCGTCGAGCTAACCGAACCCAGGAGAGTCTGTTTTTGCCAAATGGCCCTTTTATATCATTCTCGAGGGCATCCGCCGCCCAATCGGCATTTCTCTCGCGTCTTATACCGACTTTTATTACTCCCATGTTTCTGAACAAATTACTCTCTCGCAACTATAGAACCTCTATTTACATTAATCAAACGTAATCGAGACGCGGTATTTCATTCCTCTCTTCTACTCTCCTCCGAGGAGGAGAAGGACACAGCGAGATGTCGAAGCCTAGCAAAAATTTCCGAAGCCGTTCGCTCGGTTTCTTCAGAGCCGTACAAGTGCATAATTTCTTTATGACTCGGAGAAACTAACTGAAATATAGGGTAAAGCGTCGCGTAATGCATTCATACGGATTACAAACGGGGCCGATGCGTCGTTGACAGCGAGGACAAACGCGGTTTCTGGGCCGAGGGTGTGCGTGGAGAGAAGACGTGGAGTGGGATGCCTTTTCCTCGAAGGCGACAGTAAAGTTTGATAAGAGAGAAGATTGGGTGGTGAACGGTGACACGATAATGGCTGGTTTATTAGACGAGATCGCGCTTTCGCTCGACACGCACCGAGAACTTCGGGGTAAGTGGCTGTTCTGGGGTGAAAAAGAATCGTTCGGGCTGTTTGCCCACGAACACAGGTGAAATTCCTTTCCGTGCTAAGAGTTACCGCCGCGACTTTCCGCGTAACTCTCCTTCTTCGTTACTACGCGGGTTAATTTCTAGCGAGCGAACTGAATCGTTTCTACTTTATATTTTTACACATTTTTCAGTGTATTTAGAAATTCTCGAAATCTGTTCTTTTCGATTGAAATTTTCAGCGTTAGTTTATCCGATCGTTGGTACGTTTCTCTTCTTTTGGCCGACAAGCGGGTGACATGAAAAAATATGAAACGTCCACGTTGGTGCATGGGAATTGATGGTTTATCGTCGTAATGGCGTAGGTTCGTTGAAGGGTGATAATAAACGGGCGACTGTTTTTCCACAGAGGCTTCCTCCTTTATCGAATCGAATCGGATCGCGTGCCTGTTCGTGCGATCCTATTATGAGAAACGAAATCTACCCCAATTTTCAATCTACCCGAACGTTCGATTATCCCCGCTTATGACAGCTTTGATCAAATAGAACCGATAGACACGAAAATTGACTGTGCTCCACCGGAATTACTAACAACAATGCCTCCGACGAATTTGCCCTCTCCTCCTCACTCCGCCGCGATGTATCGAAAGCCACGATGAAATTTACATCGCAACACACCATGAATACCATACATTAAACATGATGGTTTCGAGGAAGCGTGCCTTTATCGATGCTTTATGAATTTCTTCTGCGAACTTCGCGGAGATATTTTATTCATAATTACAGAGAGGCTTGTGAATGTAATTGAAATACATTGAAAGAGATCTTAACGTCGCTCTCGTGTATTTCGGTAATTGTTAAATCTACCACTTTTCATCCATCGAAATTGAAAATTTTTCTGTTAAAAAATTTAAGTGTTAATTTCAAATAAAACACTTAAGTAACATATTTTCAATACTGTAAGGATAGCTAATTTTCTTCCAATTTACCCCTATTCAATTTTTTCAAAAGGCACAAATGAAATTTCATTCTTGGATCTGATAATAAGAGGAATTTAAAGCCGATGGAACTTCTCTGATTCTGTAAAAATAAGAATGAAAATGATCGCGTTAAGTTCAAATTATAAAAATACAAACTTTAATCTTACCAACGTTCCTCTGCTTTTTATCCCATTCACAAGAACCGTCTCCTCCTAACCAATTCTTTTCTCACAACTTCCATCGTGCATATCTGCACGTGAAACCACTTCGAACCGGTCGATACCCTTAAAATCCATCCCCACGAAGCCTAATAATCCCTCTCCACCGTAAATTCGCCCGTGACCACGACGCAATATTCCTTGGGTTCGCATGAAAGCTAGCTTCATTAACGTGGAAACCGCGCGGTTCGTCGAGAACGGTCGCGAAACGATAACCGGCGATGATCGTTCGAGGCGCGAGAGAGAGAGTTTGTGTCCTGGATGCGTTTACGAGCGTGCGTGACAAAAGGAGACGGCGGAGGGGCCCCACACGGTATGGCCGGGCCATAAAACGCGTAATAAACGGTGCCCCGTGTCTCTGGCTAATACAATGCGACGGTAACCGTGCTTAACAGGCACTCGTAAAGCTGTATTCGGTGAAATAAATTGAACGCCCCAGCCGTCATACGGCGGGTTCGATCCTCTCGCGAGGACGCAATATAACGTCGAACGTGTCCTGGAAACGGGAAACAACAATGGCTGGGACGTATCGGTTCAAGGGGAGGGTGGGTTGGTCGCGATTAAATCTTCCATCGGTCGTTAGGCTTATTTCCAGCCTCGTTGTGGAATCGTCATGGCTGATCGCGATCAATCCGCCGTGATGCTGGTGGATATTGGGAAATAGAGGATGATTGAAACGGTACGAACGTTCGTTTGATCCTGATGGCTCGAGTAACACTTTCCCCCAGGTGAAACGTTCCTCGAGGATTAGCTCGTTAGGCGTGTCTCTTTAATCTGCGATTAGAAATTGTACTTCGTTTTTAGGTATACGCGAGTGTCTTTCATGTTTGTGGATGTACGAAGTAATTGTTTAGGGTGAAGTTAAGATAAATTGGTCACAGAGGTGGAAAAAATGATAGAAAGAACGATCTCTTTAGGGTTGTCGATTTTTGTATCATTATAGAGCTCCAAAAAAGTAATTTAACAAGCTTTCTCGACAATCTTTTCGAATAGTTTGACTTTGCTTAAACAGGGGAGGTATTTAGGGGCGTGATACTTGTGTACTTATTTCTTTGAAAATAAGAGTGCAATTGAAAAAATGAAGAATTCCTTAAGAAATGAAATACTGTGTTATTGCGATAACGAGTTAACTATATTTTCTGTACAAACTCTCGCGTAATTTATAACACAAAGAAAGTGTAGAAAAAAATTCTGAAAGCTAATACTTCGTCCAATAATTCACGATCACGAGGTAATTTTTGCGAAATAATTACGCCGGAGCATCCGCAGTTTCAGCTCATCCTGGAAAATTTCGAGGCACGCGAATTTTACACCATTTCACGAACACCCGAAAATTCCGTTCAATGACCATATAGGCCAACGCTGGCGCGCCATATTTAACGGGCATAATTGCGCCTAAAGATTCGCAATTACGGGGAAAAATGAAAAGTGTCGGTAGGAAATGGCGGTTAATTCGACGTTAATGGACGGCGGCAGCACACGGGGTCCGGTCATCATTTTCCCGGCAATTTTCGAATCGTTACCATCACAGATTGCCATTTCCACGTGGGATTTCGAATTGAATAATTTTCACCTATCATTTCCTGATGGCACTTGGCCACGGCGTCGCGACGCCGCCGAATATTCTCCACCACGGAAATCGTTCTCTCCCTGCTCGCGAAATGGGCAAATTCCAGGCTGCAATTCGACGCGCGGTGATCTTTCGATTTTCACCTGTCGTCGTGCCGCCGCGTTTTCAACGTTTCACGGCGGCAATAGCGCGGCTCTTTACGACGCGACGTTCTCTCATTGCCGATCGTTTGCATCGCAAACACGTCGAAACTGCCGCGAGAAAGACTACAATCTCGTCTTTACTGTACGAGAGTAGATCAATTACAACGTCGGGATAAAAGTGCATTTCGAACGACGATTGCACCTTCGATTATCGATCACGAAACCGGTCGTAAAACAGAGTTCGAAGCAGGTTTTCGACGGCAGAGGTAGACGATACAGAATTTTTCCCACGTTCTTTTCGTTGAGAATAAACTCGTAAAAAGTTCCTCGATGTCCTGAGAAAGCCAGGATCTCTTACGCGAGCCAATGGTCCGTGGCGATCTGTAGCCAAAGGGTGGCGCGCAAACGTATTCCAGGAAGAATCGATGGAATGGCCCCAGCGAGACGGCTCGTTCGTTGTCCTCTCTGATCTAGGCGAGTCGTGCAACGAACTCTGGTCTCGACGTCACTCGAAAATCACGGGCAAACATCGCGCCAGCCCTGCCAGCCCAGCGGAAATTACCTAACTGCCTGTTAAGCGCGCTCGTTCGCGCGTGACGCTCGCGACTGGCCCTGGAATAGCTCGAAATTTCGCGATTTCGCGTGATGGGTGTTGTTCGTGGTGAAGTATAAGTCTGATATTTTTTTTTTTTTTTTTTTTTCGTAGTGCTACATTTTTCTGCGGGGTAACGAACTTCTGTGAGCTACTTCTCGCGTAGATTCAAGACTGGGCGTGACAAATTTTCCGATAGTACGAAACTTGTTTGAAACATATTCAAATAGCATGGTGCATACGAAAAATAATTTGCGACATTTTCTCCCACCTTCGTTATACTCTAAGTCACATTTTACTTCATTTTTGGCGCAAAACAGAAGAATGATAATTTCATTTTGGTTCAACAGTGCCTTGCAGTGTTTCGATAAAAACATTTTCGGGGAAAGCTGGGAAAAAAGCTGGTCGCACGTGTTGCTGCAGGTCGCGTATGGAATATGTTTCATTGTGCTATGAAATACAAAGGTTGCATGGACTAATTAAACATGTTGGTACGCAACAGCACGTTTGAAACGAGGGTACAAGCGTGTTTCCCGCTCGATCGAACGTGGAAATCTTTCGTTGGCCGCGCGGCAACGGCGAGATATTTTGTAGAAATTAAAAATTCGACTCTTGTACCGGGTGGGCGGTTTTTTACGAGCGAGTCGCGCGTTATTTTTACGTGGCCAGACACGAAATTGAATTTTCCATCCACCCTGCCGCCGGTTCTGGCCGCGTTTTCCGCGCCGAGAGGACCCATTAACAGCGTTGAGGAACAATGGCTGCTAAATAGGCGTACCGAGAGGGTGCTGCTTTGGGTGGAGGACGCGAGGAGGGATAGAGTGTGCTGGAGGTGAGTGATATGTGGAAGAGGGAAGGGAGAAAGAAGTTTGGTGAAATGGGACTCGAAAGACGAGGGAAAGATTGCGAGATAGAAGACGGGCTGAAGATGAAGAAGAACGTTTTACTAATCTTGAGTTACTGTAGGAGACTGTAATCTTTACTTGGACGTCTTTGCGCGAATTAATTTGCATAACGATCAGACTGCGGATTTTTCTGTGCTTATGGAAAATACGCAGAATGCATATAATAAGTAAAAATATCTAAATAAACCGAAAATATAGTAGGTACTCGTTGTAATGTTTAGTGAATAAAATAATTGCCCATTTAGTTTCCATTTTTTCAATTATATTCGTAGAAATATGAAAAAAAAAATTAGAAATTCTGAGGGGTAGTCGATAAATTTTCTAAAATTTCATTTCAGCGGTTAAATTTGCAATCGGCATAAAATTGTATTTTAGTCAAATAAATAATGCTAATAATGTTTTTCACGTCCACGTTATTTAAAATGGGGCAACTGTTTCAGATTTAGTTCGAAAGTCTCTATGTATGCGAACGCAGCGGAGAAACGTCCCCGGGGTAGATCTCGTTCCTCTATTAAAAACGCGGTTTACAAATAATAAATGGAGCACGCGT
>NW_017100268.1:2713763-2764365 GCF_001263275.1 Habropoda laboriosa | reverse complement strand
CGCGTGAATCAACGATAATTAATTCGCGCAATTTCTCGCGCAAGTACGCGAACCGTGTGCACGGCCGCAATTTATGAACGGCCTGCACGAAATGTCATCGCACGCTGTGCCTTGTCAGAGAGAGGGGTGGCATAGGTGCACCCTGTGCACCTTTCGATCTTCATTTCGGCCGCGTTAATGCGCGTTCACCGCGCGCGTAATTGCCACGTCCTCAACTTTTCACTTTCGATAAACTATTCTGAAGAACTATTGTTCACTAAGATATCTAAATAATCACAGTTGTTCCCCTGACGAGAATTTGAAAAATTCCCTAAGCTGCAACGAGATACAAAAGGTCCAAATTTATATATCATTTACTACACCTTTGCATTCTCAATTCGACGCTTCTTTGGTATAACTTCTTCTACGAGTGGACTAAAATTATTAAAATTTTGATTCAAATATTTGGAACAGTTAAATTTTTATATTTATAAATTTACTCTGAATAATTGTTACAACTTTAGTTGGAACCTTTCCAGGAATTCGTCACACCTCTGAATAAAATAAAGGACACATGGTTGAACAAACACCGATGCTAAATAAGTAACTAGCTAAATAAGTGAGACTCACAATCAGACGAAAATTCGTTTTGTCACTACCGGATTCTAAAAATATATTTTTACTTTGCATATTTGCCGACTAGCCACCACATTCAGAATCAGGTCAGAAAGCAACTGACAAACAAATTATCAATAAACTGTCTCGTGTTTCACCAATTCTCAGGCAGATCTATCTCGTTTCGATCGAAAACGGTTCATTCACGTACGAAATCACGCGATCCGCAACAGCTGCGACGGCCAGCCAGCAGCATTAATACACCCGCCGCGAACGGTTCTTCTTCGGGTTTTTCTCTTTCGTTTCCACTCTCTCGCGGCGCTTCCGCTCCTTTTTCCTTGTGCTCGTTTTTCTTCTCGCCTACGCGGCTCTCTTTGGTCGCCTCTCTTTGTTCCCAACCCGGTGGTGCTCTGTCTGTCCTCTGAATCGTTTCGTCGCTTTAACTCCGGCTCTTCCTCCGCGCGCGCCTTTGTTTTGCTCGATTCTCATCTCGTCCCGTTTTCTTCTCTCCACGGTTTTTAACTTCCTCGTTCCCCGCGCTTTGATTCCTGTTTGCGCTCTGTCTTTTTTACACCGTGCTCTCCTTTTTAAACGCCGCTTTAACGCCCCGTTCTACTCTCGGGTACTTTATTATACTTCAGGTACTTTCCTCCTTTTCTCGTTACACGTCGCTTTTTTCCCCGGCTTTTCTTCTACGCTGTTTGCTTAGAATTCTCTTTCCTTCCGATTCTTTCCCTCCTCCTTCTGTTCTCCCTTTTCTCCTTCAATTCTGCCACTTTTCGTCTCCCTTTCGCGTTCTTCCGAGTATGCCAAGTTTCCTGAATACCTCCTTTGCGCGGAGATACTAATTATACAGTTCGTAACTGAATTACCGAGTTCCGCGAAAGATGGGAGGGAATTTTGAAATTTAAAATTGATCGCGAAATTGAAAACGAAATTTCTGTGTGCAAGCAGCGTACAAGCATTTTTTATCCTTCGCGACGAATTCGCCGGTGAAACGATGCAGGCGAAATTTTTACGCGGTACGAAGCGATCTCTCGACTTCTCCTCTCTCGTTTCCGATTACCGCCACGCGATCGCTGCCCGCGGTAATTACCCTCTTAATTAATCACCAGTTAAATAATAAATTGGCCGGCTGGTGTGTTTGCGAATTAACTGACCGTTGCGGCGAACAAACGCGAGCGCTGACAGCCGAATTGAATTAATGCACGATCCCGGGCTAATTATTAATACCGGTCGAATAGCTAATTCGATAGACGATATGTATATTTTGTATATTTCCACCGGTTTCCTGTGAAATTAACACACCAACTGTATAATAAACAAACACGCGAGATACTCGAATTTTCTCTTCTTTCCCTTTTTCGGAAAACCCTGGCGCGTCAATTACCGCGGAACTAAATTGGCAGAGAGAGTAATAGGAAAAGCGAGATTCTTCGAATTGTCGCATTTTTCACCGGGTGAAAAACCAGGATTATCCATCCGGTTACGGTTTAATAAAGGTGTTCGAGGCGGAGATTATGTAAAAAATACGCGGCGTCCGTGTGGAAAGTACAAGGTATAATAAGTAGCCGTGGAAAAGAAGCGGCGAAGGTGCGAGAAAGGGGTAGGAGAGAAAAAAATAGCGGCGTTTGTGCAAGAAAGAACACGGTGGAAAAAAAATTGGCGAACAAAAAGAGAAAGAAATTGAAGCAACCTACGTCGTAAAAAGGGACATCCAGTTGAAATTATTTACTCGCGACCGGAATATCGAGCGCGGCGCCGCTCCTGATTATTCCAAACGATAGAGAATTCTCTGACGTTCGTGTAGTAATTCAGACATTTTACGAGCGTGCAATTTCACCGTCGCGGTTCTACCAAAAACACGTACCGCATGTATATAACACGGAACGAGCAAAAATTCCCGTAGCATAATATTTCTATTTCCACTACCAATTACGAGCAAAACCACGAGCTTCGTACAATTTTTATAAAAAACTCTCCTCCCTCGACAAAATACAAAATTACACACGACTGTGTAATTTTCTCAAAAAATCCCAGAACAAACGAGCTACCAGTTATCTTCCACGGTGTTCAATCTCACTTCGTCCAGAAACAGACAAAGCCTCGTTTGCCTAAGCTCCACAGTGTCGCGACGGAGAATAAACACGCGAATTTTTTTCGAAAGTTGACAAATTTCGATCATACTCGCGACCCTCGTCACGACGTTACGGGAAAACAGAGAAAAAAAGTGGAGAAAGTTCCTTTTGAAGGATCAATCCTTCTCGCGCCGCCTGTGAATTCCTCGCGTGACGCGTTCCAGGAAGAAGGGAGAGGACGATGGCTCACGCATCGCGTAACACGCAAGCAGAATGCGTGTACACCGGGGCCGGACATTTTTGTTTTCGAGAATATAACGCGACATGATGCATTACAACCGGCCGGATATACCGGCTGACGGTTTTCTGTCCTGAATGAATAATCACGCCGGTTAACGCGACACGTTCGCTCGTCCCTGCGGCTCCTCTCTGTTCCCTTCGTGTTAGAATCATCCTGCCCTAGGGACTTCTCATTAGTGCAAAGGATACCTTGTCTTTGCGTGTGTTCTTTCTTCGTTTCTTCCTTTTTCGCGCTGGTTTTGTTAACTCTTAGGTGTGTGTGAATTTTCACCATCGCTGTATTAATGGTTTTTGGTATTTATTATAGCAGTTGGTGAAGCATTTTAAAGGGTGAGTTTAGACGTGACTAACTCCGTCAAACTAAATTTATTAAATTTGTTTACTTATGAAAAGTTGAGCACGTCAAGTATGTGCTTTGATACACAGCGACGTAAGTCGGGGTACACAGGATATGTACAGTAAATTCTCCACAAGTGTCAGTCCGCAAGGAACTTAAACCTGACACTTGTAGAGTCAGGGACTACGTTTTCGAGCCTCGCGCCCGCCTTTGTAGTTTGCCGAACGTAGACAAGGACAGCGAATAAAAGATAAGGATGAAACGTGAGTTGAGGCAACCAAGCGATTTAAATACCAACTTTTTTAATTTTACTTTTTTATCCCGAAATTTTTCTTAACATGTCACGCCAGGCAGTGAACGTGTTAATAAGTAAATGTTGTTCAAATTATATCGTGTTTGATATCATTTTTATCAGAAAAATCTCACCAACATGGTAAAAAAAATTTCAGATAAAAAAAAGTAGAATTAAAGAAATTATATTTATCGTAAAAGAAACCGAGTGGTGTAGCGTTACACGTTTGACTGATAGCGAGCAAGATAACATAGGCACAACAATGACGCAGACCTAGGCGTAGGACCATCTATACTGACACTTGTAGAATCCAAACTGACTGACACTTGTAGAGAATTTACTAAATTCTATACTGACACTTGTAGAATCCAAACTGACTGACACTTGTAGAGAATTTACTGTATTTACATGCATTTATCAGATTAGGGGTTACATTTTCTTTGAAATTTGTAGAAACGATAGAAGGGATCACGTTTAAAGTTTCGAATTCTTTGCTCAAGTAACTTCCAGACTGATTCAGTAAGAACTGAACACGTGGAGCGTGAAATATCGGTTAAAAACAATCGACTGTCGAATTGTGTAGAAACGACGTGAATCGGGAGGGCGTAACTCGGGGTCCCACTGTACTAAAATTGAACAAATTACAAAAAGTGGAGTTAATCATTTTAGTTTCTCTTTAGTGGCCTTCTTTTTAGACTAAATTTATGAGTTACTAAAATTTTTCTATCTTGATTCACATTTTTCTTATCTTCGGTGCATTAATATAAAACACTCGAAAGATGGGTAGATATTTGTTGTTATTAACGTTCCTAATGAAACGTTTCTCTAATGATATCGAGGACAATTTAGCAAGCGAATCCCGACAGGTTCGTTTTAATTGCACGTTATCTCGAAAGTGGATGTACGGCGTTGAAGGGACGTGAAACACAAACGAAACGTCTGTGAAATTACAAAGCACGTATAGGAGCGGACGAGAGAGAGAGTAGTGTGGCTGGAACGAAAAGTAGACGGTAGGCTGTAATTTAGTTTAAAGGCGCAATAAAACAGCATAGATTTATCGGATATGACGGGCGTCCTATCGGTACGCTCAGGTGAATCGAGACGCGGAACAGCGAAGGGACGATGGTTTTCCAAAGGGTGGCGTCGTTATTGCTGTCTGTAGACTGTCATTTCCGTCGGCAGCGTGGCAGATACAGCGTACGGCCTGTTATCGACTTTCCAGCAGATACCAGACGCGATTGATCGTAATACATCTTCCACTTTGCAATTTCTACGAATCTCTGTCGTAAATTTACATTGGACGCGGAATAAACGCTTAGGTCCGTGCTTTTGGGACGTCGAATAAAATCGGCGTCGCATAAACGTGTGGCGATTGTTTTTTTTATAGCTAGTAAAACGTTAGGTAGAACGGCGATTGTAACAGTCCAATTGTCGGGGATATTGAAAATGATGGTTAAGTTTGTTGCAAAGGTGTTTGAGAAATCGTGAAAAATTCAGATTTTCGGAGATTTAGGATTGACGAGGGGTGAATTGATTCACTGGAAGAATTTGAGAATTTTAGAGATTCTAAGGGATGTCAGGGATCCTAAAGATCTCAGAGATCCTAGAGATCTCCAGAGTCTTCGAAACCTTAGAATCTTCCAGATTCCGGAGAACCTAAGGATCCTAAAGACCCTAGGACTCCAGATACCTTCATAACCTGTGACCCCCTTACAACTCTAGGGGCTCCTGAGACCCCTAAAGTCCTCGAAACCTTGAGATCTTCGAGACCTTCGAAACTCCAGTGTCCCTTGAGATCTCTGGAAATTTCCAATATCCACGACATTTTCAAGGTCTTCAGCAGTCCCCTTACACCTTAATATCCTTCAGACTTAAAACATCCCAAGCTTCTGAAACGATCTATCCCTTCTCCAAACAATTCTACCTATTTTTCTAGATTAAAATTTTCTTCAATTGTGAAATTATCATTTCCACCAACGTTCTCTCCCGTCACGTTCAATTAAGCGAAATCAAACGCCACGCGAGCCAGGCCTGACAGACCCGCCGACGAATAAACAAGAACGCAATACCCCCGCGGGGTAAGCTGGTCTGTACGATTCCCAAGCAATTCCAAGTTCGCCCAGACTGTTCTCCAAGTTCCGAACTGCATTTTAACGAGACGCGCCTCCATTAGACATATTCGTCTGGCAGGTATCGTTGCCTCTGAGGCTCCTTCCTGTTAAATGCTTTCATGTTTGTTAAGTGTTTCGCTAATTCCTTCCTTCACTCTCCTCCCAGCCCATCGAATTGCGGATATCATCGCGGGGCGAAGTTTCCATCGGGCGTTTCACGATTGTGTCATCCTCCGGGCATCAGACTCGGACTTGAATTCGACGGTGTATGTCAGGTCGGTGTGGATCTCCAAACGAACTTTCGAGCTCACTTCTGACTGGACGAAATCGTTTCGCGGTAGAGTCAGGCAAATTCAGATCAATTAGTATTGAAATTAAAAAAATATCCTTTTTCGTTTAACGAAAGTTTCATTTTCGAAAGTTTCACGTGTCAAGGGGCGAGAGAAACCCCTCTTTTTGTGAAAAGAAAAATAGTTTACAGTGGTAAGAATTTCATTCAGGAATAACTGAATTTTATTATATTCTTTTCTATATAAATCAAAAATGTGAGAATTGAAAATTCGTTTTCCATTGATAGGGAGAGTCGTGCAGTACTGGCCAAAGCTAGATCTCGCTTATACTGTTAGTTGACTGCACTATTGATGGAAAAACAAATGAATACTGTAGCCCTGAGCAACATATTCCGGCGACGTTCTGTTTTCTTCAGTACTGCCAGAGTTCTAACCAGAGTGTTAGTTGACTGCACTATTGATGGAAAAACAAATGAATACTGTAGCCCTGAGCAACATATTCCGACGACGTTCTGTTTTCTTCAGTACTGCCAGAGTTCTAACCAGAGTTTAAGCACCCTTTGTACTACAGATTACTTTTTTGAAATTTCATATTTACCAACATTAGCCCAAGTTATAGTACAAAAACTTAGAGCGGCCGGTACTGCACGACTCTCCCCTAAATTTGTAGACAGCACTAAGAATATGATTTAGTGTCATACTCATTTTCTCGTCTATTTTTCAAACGTATTACTTATATTAAATGTTCCCTTTTTTTAAGTATTTTAATGTGACGCCTCGTTTCTTCTGTTCGTTTCCAGTGAAACGTAGAAGGGATTACAAAGGAGTACGAGCTCGCGGACAATCCAATCGATGTAACGTTACTGTCCAGGCAGGGGGCCAAGAAGTTTCTTGATAAAATTCAAACTTCCACGATATAATGCGTGCTATCCCGGTTTTCGAGGGTTATTGGCTGCGGGAAATACGATGCTGCTGCCAAATGGGAGTCGCGATAAAAATTCGTTTCACCGGCCTGGGATAGCATCGTGCAAAAATCGTAAGGAGACATGCTTACAAGCCATAAGATGGAGAAACGCAAAATGCCTTTTTATCAATGGAATTTCATCTGGACGTTCTTTCTTCAAATGCATCCCCTCGAGTTATACGACTAACCCCCAAAAAAGAAACATCCAACATATTACATGCAACATAAGAAAAGGAGAAATTTCATTCTGAAATTTTCATTTCGCAACTAAAATAATTTTTTTTAACATCTCACTATTCAAAAAGAAATAAAAATACTGAATTAAATTAACCATTAAATAATTATGTATTTAGATCAGTCTTCTTTTTCTTTATATGACTAAAACTACCATTAACTCATTTTTCCCAAAAATGGACTTATTACCACTTTCAAAAACAACGGCTCATTTCACAACTACCAGTAAAGAAAAATACTAAAAGAACTTTTTACAGGTGACAATGTGACAATCTCAGTATGCCGCTGTTCTAAAAGAAATAAACATTAATAATTAAATTAGTAGATTAAACTTTAATAACGAAATTAAAGTTCACCCTTGCACCCAAACTCTTCCAAAAATTTCCCTTTACATTTCGAACGGATACGATTTCCGTCAGGTGCTTCCGCATTCTAACGTCGAGCAACGCGAAACGAAACTAACTTTTCCACCCTGAAAGAGCAATTTTTGCTCTCTTTATCTCCCCCACATACGGCTCCTCCCTGGCGAACGCGTGAAAGCGCGAGATCACGGGGATCGCTGTAACGACACGGCGGCATTACCATAACGATCCGCCATAATCCGCGAGAACACTCGCGGTTGAACGAGGCGCAAAGGCCATCGACGAGCCACGGTGCATCTGCACCGGTGCAACTGGAGCCGCGTGAGAAGCGCATCGGTGCTTTTGTCGTGGGCCGCACACGCACAATGCACCGTTTCGCGTCTCGTTTCTCGTGGCATTCTGCCACGAGGCAAGCGCAACCCCCCTCGAACAGGAGGCTCGACCCCGGGTCCCGTTTCCGAGATGCGTTCGACGTGACTACGAGGGGAAAGAGATCGCGTGGCTCCGGTTTAACGTGCTCTCTCGCAGCCGTCTGCTTGGCTGGCCTCCACAGTCTCTGACTTTTTATCGTTTGAACAACGCTGTTTACGCCAACGCGAGCTCGTTGCTACACTATTGCAGGTACTGCTGGCGTAAATGCGGCGCGGCTGAGGGATCAGGGTGAGAAAATTTACGGAAGAAACGGAATTTCACTTCGAATCAAATTTTACATTAAGTGTTCTCTCTGTTTCATTTTTTTGTCTTCTTCTTGTTCGACGTTCTTCTAATTTTTTTTTTTTGTTTATCGTATGCAGTTTCTTGTTTTCGGTAAGATGTATCGTGTACTGCAGTGCGTTTGCATTTGGAAATAAAGAAAGAAATATGTATCTTTGGGGTGTGTTTAACCCTTTCATTACTACTGGCGCCTATAGGCGTTTTGAAAATTTATTCGCGCTATACTGTTGGAGCCTTTTGGTTCACTTGCACCATAATTTAATACTTCATTTTATCCTTTACGCACTTCCACCGCGCTCGACAAACCGAATTTTAAAACGATGCGGCCAAAATGAGAAATTTTGCAGCCGTAGTTGAAAATTTACCGTCAGCCTCCTTGGGATTTATTGTTTGGGCTCATCATATATTTACAGTTTATTTTACTTCAGCTACTATGATTATTGCAGTTACTACAGGAATTCAAGTTTTCAGTTGATTGGCTACATATTATGGTTCAAAATTGTGGACACTGGATTTTATTATAATATTTACTATTGGAGGATCAACTGGTATTATATTATCTAATTCATCTATTGATATTATTTTGCATGATACTTATTATGTTGTTGGTCATATTCATTATGTTTTGTCTATAGTGGCAGTATTTGCTATTATTGGTAGATTTATTCATTGATATCCTTTATTAAGAGGTTTAATAATAAATCAGAAGTGATTAAAATCTCAGTTTTTAATAATATTAATTGGGGTTAATTTTACATTTTTTCCGCAGCATTTTTTGGGTTTAATAGGAATACCTCGTCGTTATTCGGATTAT
Source organism: Habropoda laboriosa (assembly GCF_001263275.1). NCBI lineage: Eukaryota > Metazoa > Arthropoda > Insecta > Hymenoptera > Apidae > Habropoda > Habropoda laboriosa. Next base: position 2,755,275 of record NW_017100268.1, on the reverse strand, counting down.
CCGGATGTTTATTATGCCGTAGCAAAAGGGTTAACTTCCTTAACTATCACTTGAGTATACTCGAGGAAAAATTGATCACAATTTAGTATCGATTACAGACACGACGATCGTTTCTGGTAAATAAACAATTACTTGGTCACGAAAGGGTTAATTCATGAATAACAAAGACCGATTCCCCCTGGTGTTTATCATGAAAGTGAACTAATCTTTATTTCACGAAAAGAAACGAGTAACACTTTGAAGCAACCCTTACAAAAAAAAATGACTCGCAAGAAACGTCCAACTATTCCCCAAAAAACACTGTCAAAGCGCAGAATTGCTAATCCTTGCTCGAATGTAAAAGAAAAAAACTGATCCCATATTCGGCGAACTTCAATTAGTCGAAATTGCGACCGTTAATCCCGGGCATTACAAGCTTAGCGAATTCACCGGAAAACAATCTATTTCGGGTTGGCGCGCAGACTGGCAAGCGCGTCGCGTCGATTAAAATTTTCGAAATTGAATAGCCCCGGCCTATTTCCACGGTGTTTCGCGCGGCTACAATCGAACGTGGGAATGAAATTTTGCGCCATTTACAGGCTAGGCGGCGGCGATTTAACGTTGTATTTTACACCGCACTTGATACTCCGTTTAATGCCTCGCCGCGTGTAATTGGACATGACTAATGAATCGCGGATAATTAAGCAATTATTCGATCCTTGGGGATCTCGTTGCAGCGGCAATAGTCGATCGCGTATATTAAAGGGACAATAATAACGAACGAAAGTTCCACTTCCTACTTCTTTCTCTATTTTCCCACATTTTTCGTTCGATCGATTTCACGTCTCTGAATTTCAAGTTCCTCCCCGCGAAAGCAAAAGAAATCGATTTCTCTAATCGAACACAGGCCACGCTGCGCTACCGTGGAGAGACCATAAATTCTCCGCGGTTCGATCGTTACACATCGACGTTACCATCCTGTGCAAAGCGTAAAATAAAGAACAGATAAGATTTGTTAACGGACTGTTTTAATCCGTTTCTTGTTCGCGGTGAGGAAATAAGAAGATATGCAACACGCGATCGGTTATACGGTACGCGTTTTGATTAATGATAAAACGAATCGAACGTAGAAGTGCGTCTAGATGAAAGTAAGGTGTATGAAGTTGTTCGAATATTGGCAGTTCTCTTTTACAACTACCGGTGTATCGTTCGTGATTTATATCACATCGAGAAGCTTTCAGTACGATTTTTCGACCAGCGCCGATTTTTGTTCCGATCGTGAACTCGATCCCTTGCCACAGTGATTCTCAGATCTTTTATGCGCGATGTACCTCTTTGCAAATGTGTGTACAACTGGTGTACACTTTGCGTGGACAGATAGAACTGTGGTTATAGTTATTTCGTTGATCTGCAGAAGAAGTAATTACGTTTATCTTGAAATTATTTCAAGATAAGAAATTATTTCAAAAAATTTGAAAAATTGACGCGACCGACGACCCCCCACGTTGACCTGCGACGCCGGTCTTTACCTGCCAATAGAAACTCGCGGAAGGGACCTTACTTTGGGAAAAGCGTTGATTGATCTTTTTCTCGAACCTACAGCTACGGAAAAATATATATAAGCAGCCCTGTTTAACACAGAATCAGTCAAAAAAAGGAGCCTTCTTTATCCCATTCCCATTGGGTTGAAAAAAGACCGTGACGCCTTATAACCGAATAAATAAGAGCACGGTACGAAAGAATCATTTTTCAGGTAGCAGGTAGTTTAGGAGTAACTCATATTTAAGGATTAAAATTGGATGTATAAATGAAATTTTGTTCCTAGATCTAGCGATTTTTGATCTCTCACGGCGTACCTCGTTGAGAACCATTGCTTTAGCGAAACGAACAACCTCTTATGATTTAACGTCACAGTTCCAGTTTCCGATATCCGCCGGTAATATATCCGGTTGATACCATTTCCGACGTCGAGATTTGTCATCGGGAAAGGTCCAATATGAAAGAATTATCGTCGACCTCTCGCCTTCCGGCCATATGCTATCCTTCGCTATTACACATTTCTCCGTGGAATAAGGAATTCGAAAATAAGAGTGAAAAATTCGTAAAATCGTTCGAATAGAAAAGAGTAAATGTATTTGGAAAAGTAGTTGGATAAATACCGTTTCGATATAAATTCTCGTCGTGTCGTCATGCTAAACGACCGCAAAACAATCCCCCAATCAGACCGGAAAACGTGAAACATTCCGCGAGTCGCGGGGGTTGACGTGTCGAACAAACACGCGAATCTCGTGATTGAACGTGGACACACGGTAATCTGTGCGATACAGCGGGGGCAACGAGAGTGTAAACGTTGTTCTAGGTAGAATTTTCACGATTTATCTACCGTTTGATCGATCGCGATTCGTATCGTACCTTGCGAAAGGTTCAGAGCGGGGGTGAGAGTTGTTGGTGATCAAGGAATGACTAGTTTTAAGATAAATCTACCTTGCGCAGAATTCGCTGTTCTATTAAATTTGACAATCAAAATTTCGATGTTTCATTTGCAAAAAGAAAATTGATCTCTAGATCTTGCCTACGTCTCTATCCCTAAAAACAAGTGGACATTTCATTCGAAAATGATATTTTAAAAAGATATTTTCTGTCTCCATCCCTAAAAAAAATTCCACGTTTCATTTGAAAAATAAAAGAAAATTGACCTCCAAATCTCTCCTATGCCTCCATTAAAAAAAAAAAAAATGGACGTTTCATTTGAAAAAAAAAAATTGCTCTCCAGATCTCTCTCACGCCACTATCTCTAAAAAAATTGGACGTTTCATTTGAAAAAATGAAATTGATCTCCCCTACGTCTCCACCCTGAATGATCTATTGCTACCACGTTACGTCTTTCTCGCAGCCATAAAACACGTCTAAGCAATATATCCCCTTATTAATCGAATTAATAGAGATATTTGTACAGACTAGCCAGGATACACCTTGTACATCCGCAGAGGGTGGTTGGGCTATTCGCGCGATACGTTATTGGAGAAGCGCCAGTATCGATGATTTACCATGAAATCCGCTAGTTATTGCGTGGGAAACGCGGTCTCATTATTTATACGTTATATCGCGGCGATACTTTTCCGGCGAGCTGGTGCACGGGAAATAAAGTGCTGTCTGCGGCTCGATGAAATAAGCGATTTTCGCGAACCCTGATGCAAACACATACACACACACACACACACACGTGTGTGGTGTAAAGGGGATAGAGAGTCGACGGTGAGACAGGGGGAGTGAGGCGAAGGAAGGAGAAATCGATGTCGGACAAGCGCCTCGAATTATTGCCGGATGTTTGGCAACCGCATCGATTTACAGGCCTGGTTTCTCTTTTCCTGCCTATCGACGGAGACCGTGGATTCTCGTATAAACAGGACTCGAAGCGAGCCAGAGTTCTCTGTGGTTCATTGGACACCTTGATTCGAGTTCACGTGACCACTGAGTATGGGGATATAACGTTGAGTACCAGATTCATCGTAAATCGACACTGTCGCGATGTACGTATGTATTTCTCTGTGTTTTTTACATTTTTCTTTTTTTAAATGCTGCAGTCAATTTAAAATGGCCGGATGAAATTCACGAGTTCACTTGAAACCGATGGAAACTGATTAAACACACGCGCAACTCTCTCCCCTGTATCCCATCGATCTCGACTACTCCATCTCTCTCTCTCGATTCATATTCGATACACGTATTTTTTGTTTCTTCTTTTTCCACCAATGGGTCCGGAGTTTTTTTTTTCTCTTTCTACGTGTAAGCTTCATGTTTTTTAATTAAATTGGAACGTGCTGTAAAAACACCGCGCGTGGGGAAATTAAAAGTGTAATTGATGCGTCAGTGAATTTTGGGAGCAATTTTTTTAACTCGGTTTTCTGGAAAAATGGATTGTTTTTTTAAATGTGGTATTTTATACTTCTGTGACACAAGTTGTAGAATGTTTGTCGAAAATATTGAACCGGGTATCCGAAGAGATCTTGTCCCTTTCCCCTGATTTCATCCCCTTGATACTTGAAATATCGTGTATAGCGGGTGATTAGAACAAAAAATTATCCGCGTGAATTTGTAAATTGCACATGACTGTGAGTTAATTTCGACGTATTATCGGTGGATGTTCATATTTCCACGAATGCTGATGTTCGAGATACGAGAAGCTCATAAAACGACAGGTGGTTTAAGCTAGTTTATTATTAAATAAAAGGTGCTCCTTACCTGGCCAGCTCTCTCTGAAGATGATGAACCCTGGAGCGTGCTCTCTCAGCTTCAGCCGTAGCCTCGCGTACCCGAGCTTCGGCCTCCATTCGTTGTCGTCGTTCGCGTTCCACATCTCGTTGCGTAGCCTCTCTCTGTAACAGCCAAACCAGCGTCTCTGTCAGTTAAACTAACGAACCTTATCTCTCCCTTTAACATGCATCTCTGTGACATTAACCGCGAAGAGCCTCTATTAAAACAAAGAAACCTAACAGAACCTATACGTGTACGTCCTATCCTCTTTCTACCCGACATTATTCAATCTCCATCAAATCAGTTCCCCCCTTTTGAATCATCCACGATCGTCGTCCCACTGCCCTCCATAACAGTCACCAAGAACTCGAGCTCGAGCTATCCAGTCTTATTCATGTGCAAATTCATTTCTCTTCAAGTCCATTGATCTTCCTCCACGTCCAGCCGCATATCTTTTTCTCTCTCATCTCACTCGTTCATTCACTCGCTCTTTCTCTCACTCTCTCCCTTATTGTTAGTCTATCTCTTCTTCTTTGTCTCATTTTTTCATTCAGTCTCTCCCGTCTCTCCCTTATTGTTAGTCTCTCTCTTCTCTTTCTCTCAGTCTCTCCCTTTTCTCACTCTCTCACTTATCATTAGTCTCTCCCTTCACTCTCATCTCTCTCTCTCTCCCACTTTGTGTTAGTCTCTCCCTTCTCTTCCTCTCATTCTCGCATTCAGTCTCTCCCGTCTCTCCCTTCTGTCACTTATTGTTAGTCTCTCTCTTCTCTTTCTCTCAGTCTCTCCCTTTTCTCACTCATCATTAGTCTCTCCCTTCACTCTCTTCTCTCTCTCTCTCCCACTTTGTGTTAGTCTCTCCCTTCTCTTCCTCTCATTCTCGCATTCAGTCTCTCCCTTCTCTCTCTCAGTCTCTCCCGTCTCTCCCTTCTCTAACTCAGTCTCTCCTCTTCCTCTGTTTGCAGATGTTCACCGAGCGAGCTGTGATTCTCTCTCCCCTCGCGTTCATGATAATTTTCAATGCTACGTCCGCCCCTCTAGACGCGCTGGAGACTCTGGCGAATTTTATCGTGGACGCTTTTCGACTCGAACGAGCACAAGCGAGCAGATTTATCGGCGCCTCCGCGGCACGCGAAATGAATCGTAAAAAAAGAAGCTTAACGAGCAAATAAAACATCCAGGCAAATACGTCCTATTTACGAGCGTCTTCCCGTTAGGATAACGTCGATCCACCACCTCTCCAAGGGATGCTTTCGACGATGTAACTTTCGTCCACGATTTCTTCATCGTTTCTCCTGCTTTTATTTTCATTCGAATGTTTCGTACACTTACGCAAACTGAACGTCTATACATACACATCGGACAAGGATTGTTCACGTGAACGGTCGTTCGTTACAGGATTTTACGGTAGAATCGATCTTGTTCGAATTACATGGAAGAACGGAAATAAATTGCACCCTCTGAGAATCGGTAGATGCATTTACCTATTTTGTAGATTCGTTTATTTTATTTTCGTAATAGGAATTTATGCATCCACGATGTTTGTATCGCAATTTCGACGATTTTTGGGGAGAAAATAGCAGATGCGCCTACAATTTCTGTGCACAAGGGGATGGGGATGAAATTTCGAACGCTGATTGCTTTCTGATAATTCGATTTTCCGAAATGACGGTTTTTAATGAACCATTTCTACGAGCAAATTTTCCATCAACCTACAATTCTATCATTTCACCAATTATTTTTATCGCATATATACTAATAAGCGGAGAATCGAGAGGCACGAAAATATTGTTCACTCGACGATAACCTACATCGACCACACAACAATTTTTCCTTACTATCGGTTATTTCTAATCCCCAAATTCGATCGTCACATCCCACGCGAACCTCTTCAAACCATCACGCGATCTCTATCTAAAATCGAACGAGATTCCGCTGTGTTCCATGTCCGACATTTCCTTGATTAAACCAAGAGACGCAAGCTCTTGGATTCGACCGAGAAGGGCAGAGAGGAGGGATATCCAGCGGGGTAAAAAAAAAAGAAAAGAAAAAAATAACGGAAGAGGATGGAAGAGAGCTCGTCGATCTTCGACCAGGGCTCCGGTGGGAGGAATTATTCATGAATTTAAATCGAAGCGTTCCACGGTACATTGATTGCACCCTTTCGATTCTGTGCGCGGCTAGGAGAGGCCTCCTCCTACGCTTCTCTGCTGCGAGAGTCCACCGCCGCCTGGCCCTATCAATAATTGCGCTCGACCAATGTGCCGAAAGCAGTATTTCACGCGATTTAACTCGATGTGCCTGTGCTGCGCTTATCGACGTCGATAACGAATTGCCACAGCCATCGGTTCGAACTTTCGAGAATGAGCGACGACCGTATTCGTATCGGTGGTTCCAAGTTAAACCAGTCGAAAGAGAGGAAGAGAGATAGTCTTCTACTTGGTCTCTTTAATGTTTCAATTTCGTTTGAATCGTGGAAGAATTTCCTTCGAGATCCGTTATTTTATTTGCTGGAAGCTGGTGAATCTCTTCTTCGATGCCAGACTACTGCACTTTTTCTCTTCTTGCTTGGACAAACGATCCTCAATTGTGATCTACCGGAGTTTCCTGCGTTCTCCTCAGCTTCGGGTATTAGGGTTTTGTTCTACTGTGAAGTTGCTCGGCGGAGAGAGAGGAGAGGCTGATTCGATTGGTGGAACGAAGTTGCTAGAAGTTCGATTCCTTAGGTTTCTCGAAACCCATTTACTTGTGGATACACGACGTCTCGTTCGAATATTTTTGGTGATTTTAGTCATGGATACGGTGAAGCATTGGAAGGAATTCTGACAAAAGGGCACTTGGGTCTATGTGACGTATTACTTCTGTTTTGGATCCAATTGCATACGAAAACTTCAAATGACACTTTGGCGTATGCACCCTCTTTCCATCGAAGACCTCAATTATTTTTCACTCTAATAAAAATCATTAGGATCTACAGAGGAAAGATACTTTTGCTTAGTAACGGTCCTAAAGCCTCTGTGAACACGTACATTTTAAATAGCTAAAATTCGATATATTTTTAATAATATTTTAACACTGGCAAATAAATGTTTCCATCAATCTCCCAAAAGTTAACACACATGCTTTACATCATCCTGTCTCCCGAGGCATCCCCTTTCCTCCACTAAATTCACTTAATCCCGCGAAAGCACGTCGGATAAGAACAACGTCAATCTTATCATCCCTAGTCCCGATCTCTCCTCTCCTTCAATTTCACTCGGAGAATTCACGGAAGAATTCAATCTCCCCAGAAAATTCCGCTCGTTCGGAGAACGCTGTCAGCGAGCACGGGAGAGTTAAGCGTCCGCGCGTAAATTCGTCGCGATCGAGGAATAGAGCTGGTGGTCCATTAAACGGAGTCAGGTGGAAGGCGTTTAGTCGAGGGTCGAAACGGGAGATATCGCTGAATACAATCTGGTAAAAGCCGACTGACCACCGCGTATAGGGCTTAAGGGATGCTCCCGAGCGGATTTATGGAGCCTTAAATCCCGACGTACGGCGTTCCTCTCTCTTTTCCCCTGCGTCGTCCTTCTTCTTTCTATCTTTTTTTTTTCGGGGGTTGCTCCGGCAAGTAATGCGATCTTGTCCTTCTTCGGTTCGACGGTAAGTCAACGCCGGCGTTGCACGGAACCTGGGTCACTTCCGACTTTGTAGCTCTCGTTTCGCGAACGAGGATTTAAATGGACGCGGATATAAAAGCCTCGAAAGACGGCTTTTATATCGTTTCCGTCGGACGTTTCAACGACTTCCCCGGCCTTTCTTCCTGCATTTTTATATTCTTCCCGGGGTCGGGGTAGAAGTTTTATCATGTCGTCAAGAGGAAAGCACGCAGAGAAGATGAAAGATCGACAGATTTGCGTCGAGAGCGCGTTCCGACGGAGAAAGAGAGCGTGTGTTTGCTCGTTTGTTCGATTCGTTAGAGGAATCACGTCTGGCGCAAAGAAGGTAACAGTGTCCACGAAGGGAGGCAGAGAGATTAACGTATTCTAAAAGGTAGCACGTTTACACAACGAACACGAAGGTGGCCACGTCGATCGATAGCAGCCGCACATGAGTTTCATTCGAGGCACGTGCAACGCGTGAAAAATTCACGCTGCTAACAAGATTCCCAGGTGTGTATCGAAAGGATTGGTACATTGATTAGAACAACCTTGGTTAACCCTTTCTACGCTGCTCTTCGAGCTAATCGCTGAAACTTTCTCGTTCTCTCGGTCCTTGGAATATAAACGAGAGATAAGTTAATAACTCGAGTACGACACGGAATTATGATTGATAAGTCTAATTTTCTTAAATACGATCGCTGGTCTATTTATCACGAAAGATTCATTTATAACCCAGCTCCTTAAACGCGACCGCTGCATCATCAATCACCAAAGGGTTATTTCCCGTCTTCAACCCTTCTTCTTTAACAGCTTTAATACGTGTAACGTGTTACAATACTGTGCAAACTTGTTCTGTATTTAAAATGTAGATTTAGTATGCACGTTCTTCTTCCTTGGAATAGTCTGTCGAATTTTTTCTTCGCAATTCGGAAGGCATACCGAATCAGTGCACTCGTCAATTATGCATCCGCCAGGAAATTCTAAATTCTCTACTCAAGAGTTTCAACAGCCACACTCTTACATTTACTCTCAAAAATTGCAATTTTCCAAATTATCCATAATGAAACTAAACACTTTGATCACAGAAAAATTCCAATTCACCCAAAAATCCACAAATCGCACAATTCGGTACACTCGACGATTCCGCAAATTCCCCAAAAACATCTAAATCCAAAACTTCAGCTATTTCACCGTGACAGAGTCTCAAGGAATCGTTCACCTTTAATCCCACGCGACCAAAGGCTCCACCGAACTTCTCTTCCATTCACCTCTTCGGCATTAGTAGTCTGGATTTTTCGGCGGGCAGGATGCTCGGTTCAAAGTCCCCCGGTGACTCAGTGCGTCGCGCGTGCACGCGTGCGTTTCATTCGAGGCACGTGCGAGCCGCGAGGAAGCTGCGAGAAGCACCTCTCTCTTCAGCTCGTCGGCCAATCGACGTCAGCTCGTGTTAGATGGGGAGAGAAGCGAGCCAACGGTTCGTTCGAGGGCTCGCTGATCGAGCGACAAATTATTAATGAGCGAGCCTGCGATGATCGCGTGTACGCTCGCCACAGAGAGAAGGAGAAAGAGCGAGCGGAGGCTCAATAATTCAGAGCGTGAGCAAATTCTCGGCCACGATCGGATTTCTCTCGCTCCTCTTTGCCAACCCCTCTTTTGCCGAGGGGATCGAGAGGGAAAGTAAAAGCTGGAAAGGCAGGTGAACGTTACTGCTGGTCTGGAGCAGAGGGATTGATAGCTAGGTCACGTGCCGCTGATCCACGCCACTCGTCGCTGGGAAAGGAATCGTGATAAATCCTGCAAGCTTCTTCGCGCCTTCCGCGCTCGCAATTCGGCTCCACGGGGACGTAAGTGTGTCAGCGATCGCTTTATCGTCAGGCGTGTTCTGCCAATTCCACGTTTCTTTAACCCTTTCAAACTTCACTTTTATTTGACAGTCAATGTGTTAATAATTAAAGCGACAAAATTAAGGTATCTGTACCATTCAAAGATGTTTAGTTACTTAAAATTGTTATACAGAGGTGTCGCGTCGCGTTCTTTTGCGATGTTCAAAAGTGGGACGGTTTATGGCTTGGCCTGCGCCTCTTGGCGAGTGACAAGCACCAGACCGGAGTACCCATCGGTTCGGCCCAGCGATATACTTTGTCCATTCGACGGGAGTCGGTTCTTAGCTTCGGTAATAGAGTCCGAAATAAACTACTTTGCACGACATCCTGATTTGAGTAAAGTTCATTAGACCACCTCCTAGTGACTGTTTGCGAATTGTGTCTCGAGTCCCGAAAATTTACCGGAGTCGCCGTGACTCCCCCGCCAAGTGCAAGAAGGCACGCTGATTGGTTTTTCACGTACGCACAAATTACCAATCAACGTGCCCCTTGAGTGTCACCCACCCTTCCATTGCGCCCTTAGCGCGCTTTTCCTTGGAAGGAGTGGGGCCCTACCTGCGGGTGCGTGGAATCTTCGCTGTCCTTCGGTGACGCGTCGGAAATTCCCGCCAGGTCAACCCTCGGCCGAAAGTGCCGTTATACGCGCGTGTGGATTGACCCTTCAGGAATACCTGGTTTATGACACGTCTTCGGTTATTGAGGACGCGGAAAAGTCGAAATTCCAAAGGCATTGTTCTGTAAGAAATGACTTATTTTTTCGCGGAGCTACGAAGCGTCTTTCTTCTCAAAAATAACCTTCTGAGCGTGCCATAAACCCGGTCAACGAAGACCCCATGCGTTCCGTACCTGCGCGACGGAACAACAGGGTTATTGAAAATTTCAAGGGTGAGAAGTGTGAGTGAGTTAAAGTAAAGTGAGCGTGCCATAAACCCGGTCAACGAAGACCCCACGCGTTCCGTACCTGCGCGACGGAACAACAGGGTTATTGAAAATTTCAAGGGTGAGAAGTGTGAGTGAGTTAAAGTAAAGGGTTAAAGCAACCCTTGTTGTTTGGTGGGTTCGTTTTTCCAACTGTGTAAACGATTTTTTAATATTCTTTATTGTTAGAGCGCGTTTAAGTCTTTCACGAGTGTGTAACAAAATGTACACTCGATTATTCCATATGTTTCTCTGGTCTTCCGTCTTTCACATTTGTTCAGGTTTGCATGCAGCATCCATTCAAGACGAACGAATAGATCATAGTAGCAAAAAGTCAATTTTTAATTCTTTGGGAAGAACGAATGTATGTATGCACATACACGATAAATTTACACGTATTTCTTTAAAAAAAAAAGTATCGACACATCCACGAATTTAAATCTCCAACAAACACACCCTTGTCAACCCTATCGCGAATCCCCCATTTCACTCATAAATCTCGAAGAACCATCCTCCAAGCCAAACCTCCAAAACACAGTTTCGAAGAAAACGGCAAAAAACGCAAACCACGAATTTCACGGTCGATTTGCATAAAACGGGAAGAAGGTCGAAAGTTCGCAGCCGTCATAAAACCCGGGTGCCAAACAATCGAGCGCGTATCAAAGGTGTCCACGTCAAACAATCGAGCTGCGGGTTGAACTGTGCAAACAGGATAATTAACACCTCTCGACCTCGGCGTTCACGTTGCAAAATGCGACAGAGAGCCGTATGTACTTTTCTGTTTCACCGACAGATTTCCACCCGTTCGTTTATTTGCCGACAAACCTACGGATCGATCCATCGCTGCTCGCGCGCGGAAATACGCGACGTTTGTCGCGAGAAACCGCGACTCCTGAGGCCTCGTGTGTTTCTACCGGCGTGGCTTCGTGACTCTAAAGCGTTGTTAAAGCGACTCGTTATGCGAATAGGAGACGCGAGCTGGGTCGTTGCACGCGTTAATATCTGCGCATTCGTCGCGGTTCTGCACCGCCTTTCTCTTTTGCTTTCGTTGTCCACCGTGCTTCTCTGCTCCCTATTGTCGTTGTGAAATTCTTCGGTGTCGCTGAATGGGAGAATAACCATTCTCCAGAGGTTTCCTCTTTTTCTTTCTTCTTTTTTTCTACTTTAAACGAGGATTCATATGAAGATTTCACTGTGTTAAAGCTTCCTTTAAAACTTTCCTCTTTGAAATATCGCAGCCGTAATAATGATAATTTAAATTCGTCCACGTTTTTTGTTTCACTTTTTTCAATATTATTCTTCCCGCCTCTCTGTGTACTCTCTGCTTCTCCTAGCTTCAGTTTTGCGGTTGCTTTATGAGATTAGGCGTGCCAATGAATATTGTTACGTACCGTCTGTGCTCCATTCGCTTTCCTGAATTGCGAGCGATTTTTAAAAACACCGAGAGAACAGTAGAATTTATGAATTAAAACTGTACCATTAGTGTAACCAAATATCTCTTATAAGTAATTCGTGCAAATTTCCTCTTCCCAAAAATATTCCCATATTTCTCATAATGCAATTCAACGAAGCAGTCTCTTTAACTAATCCTCACCGTAAAAAATTCCCTCGACTTAAAGCAACGACACCTTTTCATTCCACAATTTTATCATCCGAACTAAACATTTTCGTTCGAGAAAATCTAGGCTTCCACGAAACCCGTCCACACGACCATTCCCCGTTGCAATAATTTCCGCGCCGTTATCAAAGGAACTGGCGGTAATAGCGAAGCATGTTCCAGCGTAATTCTGGCAACGATCAAATGCAAATTTCCTCCTCTCTGTAAGAATAATTAAACTCGTCTGATAAAACCGTACCTTTCCATTTCAACTGGATACCTTCGATCAACCGCTAATTAGTCCCACGAACGCGATTAAGAAACCGTGACTTACGATCTTTCGACCTGTCGCATCGACCCCGTTCGTTTCGAAAATGAAGCAACTAAAGCCAGGCAACGACACTTTTCCACGAATCCCTCGTGTTTCGTGCGACCGTACACTCAACCGGCAACGGTATCGTATTATTTAAAGCCACTCTCGCGACGATTTATCGCCGCGAGCCAGCGCTGATACGCGTCGTTACATCGAACCGTGCACCGCAGATGATAACGCGGTGCTTGGACCGTTGTTTCGTGCGCCGCGTAAAATACCGAAATCGCCATTTCCACGGCGATAGAGTAATTTCTTTGGTGTGCATCGCGAATACTAAGTGAGAGAGAATCTCCGCGGATCGCGTTTCAGGCCACCGCGGGAAGAATGCAGAGATTTTCAGGCGGTTTTGTGAAATGGATTCTTGGGATTCGTGGAGAAATTCGTTCGGTTTGTGGAGGAGCAGTTTTTAGGTCTGCAAATTATTGGATACTTGCCACTTTTGGACAGGACGTTTATTGCAACTGCTTTTCGGTAAGATTTTAAAGGGACGAGATAATTTAGCTTCATCTGTGAGATGAAAATTATTGGTTTCTGTTGGTTACGTAAATGTGCAGTTTCTAGAGCCTTTCATTTTTTATTATATATAAGGCTTAACACCTTGCTGTCGGGAGACTAGTTTTCTAGTCCGAAGCATACTCGACAGCGGGAGACTTGTCAGGACTCTCTCTGGAATCCCACAGAAAGATGGGGTTTCTACCGTGTTTTCATAAATTTATCCATTGCCGAAATGGATTTGAGTGATACTGAAAGAGATGAAAACGAAATATTTACCGATAGATCGTCAGATTATTCTTGCAACGATAGTGAGTTTTCGGACAGTTATTACTCAGAAGATAGCGACACTATGCTTGTGAAAAATCGCAATCTAGTTGTGACTCGGAAGAAGATGAAATTGATTCTGATTTTTTCACTTTGGGAATTTGCTCGGGTTTGCCCGTGTTACGAATCGCGATGTGCTTGTTGCGAAACCGATAACTGTCCCTCTTTTTGAGTCAGACCATTTAAGGAATCTACTGGGGTTAGAGGACTCGGGTAGTGCTCGGAAGACTATTCGGAACTATTAACGCACAACAGTTTGCTGTTAAAACTATGTATTTGTGAATGAACGTGATCAGAGCGCGAAGTGCCTAAGCTTACCGATCGGAAAATTGTGTGTCGTGTCGTGTGGTGTTCGCTATTTTATAAACTACGTGTGTGTTGTGATTGGTGGTGTGAAAACTGTCGTAGGTGGTGGAAGTGTGCGGTGATTGGTTTTGTCGGTGTGTTTGGGGTGTGTCTGGTGTGAAAGTGGGGAATTTGTTCTTACATTTGTTGTATCGCTTGTTGAAGGTCTGTTTATGATCTTAGGCCATGTGGTGTTCAGGTGTGAGAGGCGTCGAGTTTTTGGGTGTCGTAAAGTATTTTTCGTGCTGGCTAAGACCTCGCTTTTTTTTGGACGTGCCGGTCTATCGGGAATACCGATGTGTTCGGCTCGTCGGTACGGCCGAACAACCTAGGCGACGTCTGTTACGCATGTGACACCCGCTGCGCAGGTGTAAGACGCGCGAAAAATAGCCCGACAGCACGGTGTCAATTTTATTTTTTATAATATTTTTCTTTAATACCTCACTGCTAGCTAGTTTCTAATTTTTTTGGAATATTTTCCTTCTTCGTTTTGCAACTTAACGCTCAATAAACAGAAATATCGTTAAGCTGCTTCGTCGTACAATCTTCGAGAAACACCATAGAACACTTTATTTTCTTTCTCAATTTAAACAACGTCTAATTCATAAAGCTACAAAGTACTTCTTACTTTCACTTCTAACCTTAATATCAAATTCACGATAAAAGTTTCACGAAAAATTCGCTTCCCCGACACTTCCCACCTTTCATTCGCAACACCGACGATACCTCGTGCACCGGTTATCGCGGAGAAATCTTTGGAATAGTAAAAGAGGGACAATGCGACATTTCTTTGAACAACGTTTCATTTATCTACCTTCCAGTGGTCCGGTAATCTCGATCGAGAGACCGGATGAATAGGAATTGGCGAGGCGCGTAGCACGGTCTGAATCGGGCGAGAACGCCGTGTGCGCGCGATTCAGATCGTCAAAGTAAACTCTGACTTTTACGAACGTACGAGGCGTATGAATGCTTCATTCATCGGCACGGAAAACGACCGGTGAATGGGCGTCTCTCATGGGTGCAGATATCTACTCGCGATACCTGCGGCAAAGCTTAAATGGCCCATGAATTTCCTCGTTACTTTCTTTTTTTTCCTCTCTCTCTCTCTCTCTCTCTCTTCCTCGCCTCCTCCCCTTCCGTCTCGCATTTTTATCGTTCCGCGTCGAAGCTGCCGTGTGTCTCGATTCTGAACGCGAAGCTGTGCGATAACAGCGTTTTCGATCGCGGGAATAGAGGAAATCAACCTTGGAATTCGAACAATAGACAATTTCCTTTTTAACAATTTTTTAAATAATTTAGATTTCGACGACAGTTTGGAAGATTTGATAAATCTGACAGAAGAATTGAAGAGAAATTACGCAAACAAGGTAGAAAATAATTTGCACACTTTTTAAAAGTTCAATTCCCAAAAATACGAAAAATCTTATTCGAATTACTTCTGTGCGAAGAATCTCGGAGCTAGCTCTCCTAGAGTATACGCAGGTTTGAAACTTACGATTCTTGAACACAGAAAAGACGGAAACTTGGAACGATCAAAGAAGCAAACACCACCATAAACATTTGCATTCGTCGGAGAAATCTGACCCAAAAAAACTTTCTTCCAGCTGGCATTTCGAAATTTTTACCTTCCACCCGTTTACGCTTAAACGTTCTTCCGGGTTCGACTTTATCGCCGGAGAAAAAGAAGAATGGCGGTTTCCCGTCTGATTATTGCGCAACTTCCTTTACGGCCGCTTCGAATTGCCCTTCAACGGACGCTTTAAAAAAGTTTCGGAACTCGCCAACGACGATTTTGCAACGGGACAGCGGTTATGTCTCCGGTTTGGAGAACTCTGCGCGAACTTTCTGCCCGATTATCGTTTATGGCATGGGACGAATATCCAAACAAGTTCACCGGGACGAGAATTTCGCGGCGAAACACTTCCGGCAGTCCGGGGACAAATTGTCCGGCCAGTTTCGTGCAACGAATGGAACGTTTCGTTCCTCGAGGAACTCCGGAAGATGATTCTTTTTTTTTCTTCTTCTGTTGGAGTAAAAATGATAGAACGGACTGGTGCTTCCGCTTGTGCGGGTAGTTTAGTTTGTCTTTGAACTTTGGTGCTTTACTGGAACGCGAAAGTTGTAAAGAGCGGAGCTGTGGCGTGGTAATTTATCGTTCCGCGTATTGTCCGGGATGTAGACGTGGAAAAATTCTTCTCGTTTGTGCGTTGACAAATTCTTTTCAATTCCTGTAATAGATTACTTTCGTTCCTCTGATTTCTTCCTCTATTCGTGCACGAAGGATGAAGTATAATCGTCTATCTTTCGAAGATGTTGCAGTAATTGTCAATTTACATCTTCCAGCCAATTATTTTAGCGAAGAAAAGGTAAAGGATTAGACGAAACTGGACTGTTTTTAATTTGATAGATCAAACTTTCAGCAAACAATCGTTACACCTACTCGGTACATCACCTACAACCTCTGAATCCTCAAAAGAAAAATCGGTCCACCTTTCCATTCTCCCAGCCAAGTATTTAACTGTCTTTAATTATCAGAGATCAAACTTTCAGCAAACATCGTTACATCTACTCAACACACCACCTACAACCACCAAAAAATTCATCTACCTCTTCATTCTTCCAGCCAATTATTTGAACGAAGAAAGGGGAAAGGATTAGAAGAAACTCGACTGTTTTTAATTACGAAAAATGAAACTTTCAATAACTACCGTTAGACCTACTCAGTACACCATCTACAACCACCAAATCTTCAAAAGAAAAACTGATCCATCTCTCCATTCTTGTAGTCGAGTATGTAAGCGAAGAAAAGGCAAAGGATTAGACGAAGCTGGACTGTCTTTGATTATCACAGACCGAACTGAATACACCATCTGCAACCTCCAAATCCCCCATTCTCCCAGGCAAAAATTTCGCCGTAAAACATGAAAAAAAGAAAGGACGAGACAAAACTGAACGCGTGACGCCGTCAGTCGAAAGTAGAAGCCCACGCGGCGTCCCCTTCTCTGTCTAACGCGACTCACCCTGCTCTGCTTAGTGAGGTTGGCGCCCATCAGCCGGCGATTCTTCGTGGCGTCGAGGACGTTCCGACGGGGGGTGCCCTCTCCGCCGGGACATTCCCGTTCTGAGGGTGCAGAGGGATTGACCCCTCCTGCCGTTCCCCAACGGTGCACTCGTGCGGCCACCCTGCCTATTGGGCCCTCCACCAGTCCCCTTAGAAGTCGTAACGTGCCACCCCTAAACGACAGTCCACCACTGCTACTATTACCAACACCATTCGCAGAGCAGTTCACGTTGCTCTTACTACCACCGTTTTTATTATTATTATTACTCTTTTTCTTGTCGGTTTGCTCGTTTTCGTTGACAGTTGTTCTTCCACTTTCACCAACAACACCACCACCACCACTATCGACGATGTCACTTTCACCCTCCACCTCCTTCGTTTCCAGCCTCGTCGTCTCCTCCTCCACCCCCGTACACTCCACCTCTCCTGTCACCTTCGACAAGGATTTCGCTCCTCGTGGCAACAGACCACGATCACCGCCGCCACCCTCTGGACAGTCTCGTCGCAGCTGTCTCGAAATCGTTGCAGCTGCAACGCAACCGGTCGATCAACCAACAACCTCGTGCCGTTCGTCAAGCCTCGTGTTCTACGATCACTGTACTTCTTTTCGACAGATTCGCGAAAATTTCTTCTGGAAAAATACAATTTCTCGCAAGTTTCCTCGGATACGATAGATCTCGATCTAAAGAAACACGTTCGTGGAAGAACGCGAGGGTGGATCGACTTTCTGGAAGACTCGTGACGGATACTCGAAGACCCGGCAGTTTCTCTTGCTCTTAGAAAATACATACAAAAAATATATCACGATCTCGAGGTAGAGGATTTCGCGTTTCGTCAAACACCACCTAAGTGTTTTCTTTTCTTTGTTTTTGTTAAATGGGAGAAAGGGAGGCTAAGGCAAAACGGGACGATCTTTCTCTGCGAATTCTGGATGAACGAAGAATCGGGTTGTAACGGGTAACCATCAGCTGTACTTCGCCTCGCTCATCTCCATGCAGCAGGCTCGCATCGCTCCAACGCACACGCTGCCCGTCTGTCAACTCCCATTACACGTTCCGTCCACTGTCATGTCCTGTCGGGCCGATCCTCGTCATACGAACTCGCCAGACATCGATACTCCCTCGCCACTGCGGCCGACACCGAGACCAAACCAACCCCTTTCTCCGTGTCTCTCGAAACTTCAATCGATCTCCTTTTCTCCTCCTTCAATTAACCGCCTCTTCGAACTCTCTCACCGCTCGGAAACGTGGCAATTTAATCAAACAGCAGGTGTTCCAACTACGAGAAGCCAGGTAACGTCGTCGAGGGTTAACTTCATCCCTCGACTTCACCATTCGTCGCGTTCGTAAGTGCCGAACAAATGAGATATACGAACGATGTTTCGAGAATTTTCAAAAAGTTCATCAGAGTACACTTTTTCTTTTCTTTGCAGATTCGGTGGCGGATGAGGAAGTTAGACGAGAGGAGTCACGCGGTACGACGACGAAGACGAGGAGTTGAAAAGACGCGGCGTGAAGGAAAAGCGGGGAAAACGCGAGGTGACGTCCGTGTGGCGCGCTGGCTGCCGACCGACTGACTGCCTATCGCCGATTAACGGCCTCCCTTTGCCGTGCGTCTGACTCACTCCAACCCTCGGCAAGGATTTCCATCGGTGTTGCGCCTGCGTGCACACGCACCGCCGCCGATTCCTCGCGTTCTTGCGCGCTCCAACAACGACAGAGGACCAGGATCCGCCGGATAAAGCCGAGAAAACGGCGAACGCGACAGGATGCTCCCTTTTCCTCTACTCTTTTAGCTTCTTTTGTGTTCTTACTCGTCTCTTGCTTTGCTTCCTTTTCGGCGGGATTCTGGGGTAGGAGAGCGGAAAGATATTCGGCTAGTTTTTTACGGGGTTCTTGCGGATAGGAGTTCGCCGAGACGTTGGTTCGTCTGAGCTGCTTTCTGGGAAGTTGAACGAGCTTTTTTCGGGAAATGTGGATTTTTCGGAGTTCGGGAAAGTGTGCTTTCGAGATTTTAGCAATGAATTTTTAGGGTGGAAAGTACGAGGTTTTCAGGGTTAGTTTTAGTTTTACTTAGGTAAGAACAGGAATAGATATAGTCGGGGCCACGATATAGCGAGGTCGTAAAATCGGTTAGGCGTCAAAGTAAACATGTTTTAGCTGCCGGGACCCCGAAATTGACAGAAATACGAGCAGATAAGTACTTAAAACCATGGTCAGGACGGTACAAAGAATTCTTGTATCCAGCGAAAGTCAAACTGATTCTAATATATTTACTGAAAATTGAGTTCAGCTAGGACAATTTAGGGTTTTTTTCTTCTGGGAAAAGCCGCATTTGGAAGTACGGTTACAAGATGCAGATAGAAAATGCAAAAGGATTGTGTAGCTTTAATATTAACATATTTTCCATTTGTAAATGAAATACCATTTTCTACTTGAAGTACCAAATCATATGCTACCATTCGTTTATTGTTGGAACCCTCAAACAGACTGCAACACACGGCCTTCAGTGCCGCAACATCAATCGATGCCGATTCTTGAGAGTTTAATTTACGACCTCGCTATATCGTGGCCCCAACTATACTTTTTACTGTCTGCGAAAGTGTACTGCAACTATTTTGAACATCGTTTCAAAAGAAGATGACCTTGGAAAATTCAAAAGGGATGACAATTCTAATAATCAATTAATCTTAAAATCTTCATAAATAAAAATTAATAATTTGCACTAAATTTGGGCAATCTTAACAAACGTTCGGTGACATAAATGATCAACAATGTTACAATCAACAATATGCAATTACGTCTAAAGACGATTAAAACACCGAAGACACCGCGAGAATAATAACAAGAAGCATCGGCGAGAAGCGACGAAATTAGTATAAATTACTGATTATCGAGCCTCGATCTAAATCGTTCAAGGCTAACAAGAGTCTCTCTTCCCCTCGTGAGACACTTGGTAATTACGTAAACGGCGTGCGAAGACGATCACATCGAGGCGGAATCGCGGCGATTAAGGTCTCGTAATCTCGTTTCCTCCCCCCCGGTAATAAATTCATAACATCGATTGACCCGCAATATCCTTCGCGGTTAATCCGCTTTATGGCGTTTTAAAACTGATTAGGGTCCGCGTTTAACGCGAAACCGCCGTTCCTATCCCTCTTACCTAGTCTGAAACCTCGGAATAAAATTTCACCACGTGAACATACAGTTTCCCTTCCGAAATAATCGATCTTCCTGATTTATCGTTCCCCTATATATACGTGCACCGAGTACGTTTCGTCGTGGTCGAGAACGGCCACGATTTTATTTCGACGCTGGGGATATTCGAACATCGTGACTTCGCAGAAAATTGTTTCGGCACGAGGGGGGAAGCTAAAGTCACGATGGACGATGTTTTATATTTATCAGGGGAATTTTTCGCTGTCCGCCACCGCGGTTTAATATAAACCGTTGCTCCGGGGTCACAGAGATATTGAGGTTTCACGACGTTTACAAATCGCTGACGACGAACGAGGAAGCGCGCCGCGGTTTCGAACGAGGGAGGTACTCTGTTTCGCGGGATTACCGCCACCGCCGAGGCGAGGCTTGCTTGCTACTTTGAAAATTAAATTAAATCGCAGGATGAAAGTGTACGGTTGTGCTGCGAACGCTGGAACTTTGGGGATCTGGCGCGAGACGGGCGGCAGTTGGCGGAATAGATGTCAAAGAGTGTGTACGACGGAAGGCTTACAAGTTTAGGTTAACACATTTGGGTCAGAATAACTCGCTTCGAGGGGGTGGAAAGCAACCGTATAAAACGACACCTTGTACATGGTACGCGTAATTTGTAGCTTGAGTGAACTTGACACCATAGGAAGTGTTTTTCTTTTGGCATAAATTTTAAGTATATGTTGAAAATACTGTCTTGCAATATTAAGGATGAGAATACTTATGGAGATGTGTAGAGTAGGGGTGGGATGGAGTACTATATGGAGGAAAATAAAAACAGTAGATTCGAATCTTTTAAGAGTACTTGAAGAAATGAAAAAGGTACTTAAATACTCGAACACTGATCGAACAGATTCGGAATATGTATGAATGCCTTACCAAAAAGTACAACCATTATACAGAGTGCATTACTTCAATTTGCTATAGAATTTTCATTTCCAAGATTCGAGTACTACTTGTGAAAGATTCAACTCTTATAAGTACGTTTTCGAAAGTTGCAGGCACTCATTCTAGAGTTCCAAACCAACTGGTATAAAATGATTACATTCCAAGTATACTCGTTGAAACTTCATTCTTTACGAGTAGTAATCGAAACCCATGAAATGAAACTTGGTTACTGAAACGGACTGGGATTCGTAAATACACGCTGAACTTGATCCCGTCCCTAGTATAGAGGGTCTAACTTTAACCACGTTTTTCTTCAAATAAAATTGACCAATTCATTTCAGATAAACTCCACTCAATTCGATACACATTTCTCCAGAGATCGAACTGACAATCAATATTGCATCTTCATTTATAGTATTTTTACAAACAATACAAAGCCGACTTCTTTGGTAGAAAAACTGACATTTCCTTCGAAACGGTGTACGAACGTGCCGGGTCAAAAAAGACCCAAGGCCAGGGTTAAGAGCATCGTCACAGTTGTAATAGAGAAACCGAGCGTCGTAAATACACGCTAGTTACCCAGGGAAAAGGGAGAACGTCCCCAACGATCGATACGTCCGTTCTCGTTCGCGAGCCATTCCGCAAAGTATATTAACAGGTTGCCAATATCGCGATGCCAGTTGGTAGGAGGAAGGGAAATCCACGAAGGGCGACATTGTGAGGCAAACAATTTAATATGCGCCGCCTCTCGACGAAAGTCCTCGCTAAGGACCCTTCCTCGGCATACCTTATCTGTCTTCTGGCAGTCACAAAGCTGAGATCTCCACGTTTATTGGAAAGCTCTGCTGTCGTGCGATCCCTGGGCCAGGATGAAAGGCGCTTCTTCGCCTACTGTCTCTCCCTCGCTCGCTAGCTCTCCCTCTGTTTCCCTCTACTCTTCTCTTCTGGTCTCTTCCTGTTCGTCGCGTATCATCGATACGGAGATGAGAGAAGCCAAGAGGGGAGAGAGAGAGAGAGTTTGTGCTTCCTCTGCTTCTCTCTCTGTGGACTGTTGAACGTTGTGAACGTGTGGCACGCGGGCCGATTCGGGAGAAACCGGAATTTGCCTGGTATTCCTGTTTTGAGGGATTGCCCGGCTCCCGTCGAGCGAAACAATTAGACGGGATAAGAGACATCGAGTCGAGGAAGAATTCCGTTCGAGGTTGTGTAGTGGATCGAGTTGTTTGTTCTGTGGTCCGTGTGCGTTTTCGGAAAGTTCCAGGAGTAGCGAAGTTTTCAAGTCGAGTTGAATATTGTATTGTAATGGATTCGTTTGAGAGTTTCTGGAGAGAGAGAGAGAGAACGTTGACGATTGTTCTGGAGAAAGATAAGGAGCGAACGGGGGGAAATTGAAGGAAAGGCTGAGGTGATTTTACGGATAGAAAGAGGTGATAATTCGAGGAGAGAAAATTAAGTACGATCAGAGGTGTGTGTGAGAGATAGAAGAGGGGATGAGATATTCTACATTTGCAAATTGAGAGCAAAAACGTGGCGATAGACTTCTTAATCCACGATTTTCGATCCCTGGCACGTTCATTCCTCTACACTGTGTCGCACTTTTTTTTTTTCATTGACTGCGCTGCTTTCGAGAGTGTGCCACCCTCGAAGGGCTGCTCCGAGGGGAGGATTTTGCGCCTCCCCTGTTCCCTTTTTTTTTCTTCTCTCCGGCACACCAGACCGGAGTACAAAAGAACGAACGCTCGCTGGAAAATTCGTCCGTTTCTAATCAGACATTCTGCATTCGACGTTGAAATGTTTCGGAATTATACGAGCGTGTCGCACAATTTCACGTGACAGCGGCGCAGAAATGTGCTACTAGCAAAGAAACTTCATCTTCGGACAGGGTAGAAAACGAGGTATACGTTTCTATCGCTGAAAAATTTACCTAATTTTCCTAAAAATAAACCTTGGAGTAGATGGACTGAGCATAAAAAATTCGACTAATATTTATCGTTCGTTACATCTAGTACACAAAATAGAATTAGGCGGTGCCAAGATTAGTAAAAGCATTTAATTTGAATAAACGGTAATATTTGCAAAATTTAGCTTTAAAGTAAGCTTCATTTCTAACTGCTGACATATTGTTTACACGTACTGCGATGTGTTCGCAATAGAATTGGTCCTGCGTTCAAGTATTAACCCTTTGCACTCGGAGGTCATTTTGTAACAGAAAAGTTTGCAAATCGAAGGTTTGAAATTTTTTAAAATTAACGCAGAAATAAACTATACTATTTTACTTAAATATTCAACGTATTCTCTATTTCACTATAATGAACAAATTTATAGAGGCACCATAGATCTGCTCTCTGACTTGATTAATTATTCACCAAGTGACGATTGTTTAATGTCGCATCTCAGTCACCACTCGAGTTACAAAGGGTTAATCTCATTTCCACTAAAACGTAACATCCTGAACACTTCCAAAATTTTTCCCATCTTTCTCCCAGCCGTCGCTAAATTTACAATACATTTCCAAAAATATCCAAACTGCACAACAATTTCCAACTCAGCCATCACTACCTATCTACACGTAACTTAAAGAAACCTCGAGAACTGCTTTTCCATCCACGAATCCAGCCGTCCAAAAGTCCCGGGTTTCCCCGAACAACGCGTAACCTCGTGTTCCGAAAAAGCGAGAGAAAAAAGGGAACAAGAAACGAGCAAGTCACGCGACGAAAGCAGAGGTTCACGACACGCGCGGTGCGTGTCGCGCGGAATGGAAAAAAAAGGAAAGAAAGAGGAAAAAAAAAAAAGAAACGCGGGAGCGGCCGCGGGTAACGTGTTAAGTCACACGCGGCTCGTTTCCACGCATAACAATGCAACCGGGAGAGAAAGCGGCGGGAACAATGACGTATGCGCATCATAATGCGCCGGTGTGTACGTCTTCATGGCAATTAGCATGCATCCAGCGGAGCTTAGGCCACGTAGGGGGTGTCCGAATAATCCCGCGTGATCTACGCGCGTTTCCGATACCCATATGCACTGTGCTTATGCCAGTGCTTGCCGCAAACCCCTACGTATACAAGTAGCCCCGTATTACAGCGTCGGGGGTGGAACAAAGAGGGCGGAGCCCTTTGAATAATTTCCCTTTTTACCTTAGGGGACCCCCGGCTTTATTTGTGTCATGCTGAAAATCGCTCAGCCATATTGCTGTAACCACCGTTTAATAACGATCTACTCGACCGAGGGGATTTATTTGTATTTGCGAGAAAGAGATGCAGCGTGAGTGATCGATCTGTGTTCGACGAGGTCATCTTAACCCTTTTGCACGTTTTCTTACTTGGACTACTTTGTCTTCTCGGTAAAAGGTTTTAATATCAAATTGTTTGGAATCACTGTGCATTTGTAAGTTACGCGAAAATTTCCAGAAAATAGTTAGCAATTTTAAGAATTTTTTAAGGAACCTTCTGTCATTCAAATCAATCGAAATGAGGTCAAGTGCTATTGGTTTCCACAACATAAAGTTCAGGTTTATAAAGAATTAGTAGCAGATTCAATATTGACGTAAATTGACAGGTGATTCCAAACTTCTGGCCGGTGGTATACGTGTTTGCCTCCAGTTTAGAATTTTGATATCAGGAAGGTATTAAAATTGGATGATAACGTAGACGACGTTGAGTGTAATTTTTAACCCATTCAGGATGGTGGATTTACGTTCGCGAAAAGGTATCAATCTTAAGTAACGAATTTACCAATTTTTTAGTAAGGCGGTTATTAATTTATGCGTGCATGCCTTTTCTCGCAAAGCCTTAAGAGTTCATCTACTTAAAACCGCTATATTTCTGTCAAAGAGGGAAGAAATCGTCAGTTACCCAACGAATGGAAAAACGTCACCAAAAATAACAGAGATTATTGTGAACACTAAAATTGTGTAATTTTTCCTAAATAAACATTGAAGATTGTGAAAGAGGCACAGAGTTAATTTGTACACCTAACATATGTTAATGGAAAATTGTTTCAGCGCAGAGATTGGATAGAGCGAATTTTTAACCCAAACTTTAGGATATGTAGATTTAGAGTTGGAAGAAAATTTGCATATTTGATACAACTGAGAAAATTCAGTTGCACTGTATATGTAGGCTACCTATTCAACGTGTAACCTAGCGTAACTTCAACAAATATTCCGCTCGTAACTAACATGCGTCCAGTAACTTACGGTTGACTTATGTACGTGCTTCGTTATTCTACTCACGGATTTGTACGCGGCGGTGAATTGTTGGTAGGTACATACCTGGAACAGAAAAAGAATATTCTTGTTAGTCATGGCTGATAAATACAGAACTATGAATAGTAAATTAGTATCAACATACTGTGCGTTACATAAACACGCTACAATACTTCAAGATACTATCTCGAAAAAATAGATCAATTTCTAAAACAACCGTAACAGGTGCATATCGCTATTAAACACCCTAACCAATTAAAAAAAAAAATACACATTAGATCTGCTTCCCCAATTTTCCACAATCTCCATTTCCATCAAGTAACAAAATTTCACAGAAACGTATCCTATTGTTATACCCACAAATATTTTCTTTCTTAGTCTTATCTGTATTCGTAGCTAGTCACCAACTTTCATCATTACTCATACTGGACTCTTCACCTTTCAACTCTCCCAAAGTTCATCTTCCTCAAACCCTTAACCCTTTGCGGTCCTATGTCGAGTCAGACTCGACTTAGGAATTTTTGCCTTCAGATATTGTACAACGATAAATTTTAAATTACACACGATAGTGTAGGAACCTAGGGAAAAATAATGAGGGACCCAAAACGGGAATCGAACCTGGGACCTTCGGCTTAGCAAGCCGAGGCTTTGCGCGCTACGCCAACCACTCCCTCTCTATTCTCCTCCTTTGTCGGTTTCCTATTTGGGTATGGAGGCCCCCCGATACTACCACTCGGCCATCCTGAACCGACATTCGCCCTCGAATGTTCTCAGTGCAACGCAACTCAACACTTTCGGGCACACAGCCGAAACAACGCATTTTTTTGGGAGACGTGCAACCCTCAACATGTATTCATCGCACACTTCCTGGCTTCGTGTAGCCGTAGATGCCTCCATCCCGGACGAGCCTCCATATGTAGGAACCTAGGGAAAAATATTGAGGGACCCAAAACGGGAATCGAACCCGGGACCTTCGGCTTAGCAAGCCGAGGCTTTGCGCGCTACGCCAACCACTCCCTCTCTATTCTCCTCCTTTGTCGGTTTCCTATTTGGGTATGGAGGCCACCCGGTACTACAATAGTAAGCCATTTTTTATGCATTAATATTATACTGAAACTTAATATTTTATAGTTAATATTACGCTGAAATATTGAAATAAAGGCAAATTACACGGTACTGCCGCACACTGGCCAAATGATTCTGACCGCAAAGGGTTAAATAGCCTTATTTTTCTATCCTCCAGTCATTCTCTGAATTGTCACTAGCACGCCAGTTTTAATAAAGTTTCTTTCCTACGCAACGTCGATCCTTAATTGCTCCGATTTAAGTGTCACCTCTGAGAAATTCAGGCAAACCTAGGAAGACATCCTCCAAGACTTCACGTTTCCCCACCAAAAAACAAAAATACCCAAGACTTCCCCGGAAAACAAACAAATTTCCTCAAGAGCAAACAAGCTTCCTCAAAAATGAATTTCAAACAGCGAAATACGAACGAGAGTGTGCACCTGAATAACATCAGAGAATCTCACCAGACAACGATCAAAAGGACACAAAAACACAGAGCAGAGCTGGCGAGAAAATTACACGTGGCGAGTATGAAACGCCGTGACCTCTTTTACAAAACGTGAAGCGAAATTGTCGAAGAGAAAGAAGAGCTGTGAAAATGTTGATTCGATATACCTATTTGAGAGAAAGGTTGCGACGCGCACGAGAGAGTGGAGCTTTTACACCCGGCAAGCGGACAACGCACACTCGCGCGTCGAATATGAAGAAGAAACGGGTCACTCGATGATAACAGTGAAGAGCTTTCCGGTGTACTGTATCGTATTTACCGCTCGTGAAAGTATGAAACGACTCTGGGTGACTTGTAAGCGCGCCAGGAGGAACGACGATTAGCGGGACGTAATAAAATAACTTTTCGCCGGTAGGTACCCATCGCGACTGTGTGCTTCCTGCTGCTGCTGTTGCTGCCGCCTCGTTCGTTTACATTGTTGCTCGCGACTGGCTCTGCCGCTTCAAGTTGTAAGTTACGGAAGTTTCCAGTTCTGTCGTCGATATGGATGTAAATGACGCGCCTGTGTACTCGGTGCTTTGCTTGTTCTGCAGCTGCGTTAGGTCGCCGTTCGTGCTTCGTTACTTGGGTATTCAAATGATGCCGGTATTCGGTAAATTATGTCTTTGTCTTCCCGCTTGCTCCTCGCGTTATTAGTTTTTCCTCGGTTCAGGGGATTATTTTAATAGTTTCATTTTTTACATTTTCATCTGGCGAAAGAATTTTTCGGATTTCAATTCTCGATGGTATTTCACGCGATTTTATCGAGTAATAGAATTTTTTATATTTGTGCGGTTCTCTTTTACGTAGGAAATGTAAGGTGATGTGTTGTTTGGAGAGAAACGGTTGAAAACGAAGGGGAACCCGATAGAATAACGCAGAAACGTTACTCTATCATTCTCACGGGATCTCTCTTGTATTTTTACAAATGTCTGCACGTGATCAGCGTGTATCACTTTGTGGCCACCTGCTATGAAAACATTTTTCGTGAACAGCCGTGTATTCAGCAAACAGGGGCGTGTTGTACGTTGGGTCAGCAACGTCGATGCTTTTACTCTTTGTTCCGACCCTAAACAG
The DNA here is from genome assembly GCF_001263275.1 of Habropoda laboriosa. NCBI lineage: Eukaryota > Metazoa > Arthropoda > Insecta > Hymenoptera > Apidae > Habropoda > Habropoda laboriosa. The sequence continues at coordinate 2,727,481 of NW_017100268.1, read as the reverse complement.
GGGCTGAATGATGCCTCTCGAATAATTGGTAGGGCAGTAATGACAATCATTTACGTTTTCTGCGTGGTTATCCGTTTCCGGCCATGCGTGTGATATTGTCTGCGGGGAATCATCGAGATCTACCGGGGAAAAAGGTATATTTTTTCATTCGTTTAATTCGTCGGAAATTCTATAGCGAGGCGCAAAAAAGGGATATAATTCTTCCCTTCAGCTTCGTTTCTCCCTTATTACGCAAGAAATAAAATTCCATTTATTCACAGTGATCCATTTTCATAATTCCCTTTCTGCTAGAATTTGTAAGGGCTACTCTGTTTTTAAACGTGCTAAAAAATCCTTCTGACTTCCACTTGCTCTAGTTAGCCATTACTTCCAAGTAATTTTACATCTGGGTCAAAAAAGACCCACATCTTTGTTACCACCACGTCATATGAGCCTAGACGATAAACTTTTAATATAATGTCAAGGAAACATAAACTTGACAACAGCAAAAGTTATTAAAAAAACAAGAAGGCGATGGGTCAAAAAAGACCCGAACACCGTACTAGGGTTAAATAATACTAATCTGAATTATAGTAAATATCCCGAAAAAAAGAGGCACCCATTGCCCTGCTTGAAACAACTTCTCCACCGAGTTCCTAGTTTCAATTTCCTAATAATATTAATTTCAATCACGCTAAATACCGAGGAAAACCGCTATTCACCGCATTTCTACTTTTCATTCGTCTCGTTACTCCACCTCAATCAAAAATTTACTAATAACCCAGTAAGTTACCCACTTTTTCAAAACACCCTATAGTAAAAAAAGAACCGTGTCCCTCGTAAGATCTCCACACATCGGCTGCCACGAAACAATTAAAAATCTCCTGGCCGCGATATATATTCAAGTCTCTCCCTCCCTTTTCACCTGTTTCCCAGAATTTCCCCGGAAATTCCGGCGAATTTGCCGAACGAGGGCACGTCCCTTCGGTGGGTCAGTAACGACACCCCTTTTATTCTTCGCAGCCGAGCCCCAGGAAGCGACGACGCTTCTCCAAATAATTCGTGAACGAGGAACGACGAGGCGGGCGCATCCCCGGTTCTCGTGAGCTCGCGTGCGCGCCTCTTGCCATTAATTAAAGGGGCCCCGGAGTGCACCCTCCCCGATAAAAACCTTCGGGCGTGTAGAGAGAGCGTGGGGCGACGATGGTTGTTCCGCGAATGCGGGGGTGCGGCCTCGAGATAGCCGGAATAACGTGGGGTCGAACGGTCCACCGGCGATCTCCGGGTTTTAGTTTAAATTTCCAGCTATAACCCGTGTCATTAACGGCGATTTATCGTACGGGGCGAAACGCCGATCGATATCGTCCCCCTTTTCTTTTTATCGATCGGCGATCGAATATTTTTCCGAGGATTTTTATCGCTCGTTGGAAACATGTTTTCCGAAACCTGGACAATTTTTAACCTTACGGCAGAGCCGCGCTCGTATTCCGTGCGACATCTTCTCATTCACAAAGAAGGGCGATAGTGTGCACAGACATGTAAAATTAAATCTGATCGATAGTAAACGAGAAATCGAGAAAAAAAGCGCGACTGTCGGAAGGTTAATATTTGGAAAATACGCGCTGCGTGGAAAAGCTTCTTTCCAAATTTTGATTCAGTTTTACGTATATGAGAGCTGTGACTCTTTCTCTATTGCACACAACAGAGCAAAAATTCTCAACACTTCCGATTTTTTTCTACGTTTAAGGGTAGAGAAAGGGGAAAGAAAAATGGCACCCATCGGTGGTCTCACCGCCCAAAAAAAAAAATTCGAGCAACAAACAAATGCAAAGGAAGCAAAGACTGTACAATTTAGAGATCTACGACTGTTCTCGACACTTCTGATTTTTCCTTTTTTAATTTGAGGATAGAAAAAGGGGAAAGAAAAATGGCACCCTTCACAACTGTCTCATCGTCCAAAGAAAAAAAAAAAATGCAGCAACAGAAAGGAGGGAAGGAAATCGGAGACTATACAATTTATCGGGAAGTTCTCTCCGATCTGGTGCACAGATTTTCGTATCGGCGAGCCGACCGAACAATTTACGTTCGTTGTCTGGTCCGGGCGCAACGATTTATCGTCGTCTGGCTTGTTTTCCAGCGCGGCGTGTGTCGAAGAGTATCCGCGCGAATTGAAATACTAGAAAACACTTCGACCAGCAGCAGCTAGGCTTTTCCTATCCTCCTCCACCTGCTACCCTCCTCTCGCTCCGAGAAACATCGCGTTCAACCGAATTTTTTTCCCCCTCCGGGAAATTCCCATTTTGACTTTCATCCGTGGACTCTATTAAAAAACATCGACGTGTAAAAGAGTGATTCGCGTTATCGTCACCGATACACACACTCCCCTCTATTCTCGTCCAGCGATGTAGTTTTATCGACCGTCTCGCGTTCTTCATAAATAACACAGCGAGGCATTTCCATATTGTTGCGTTTTTACCAATTTCATCAATTGCTTTCGGCGTGGACAGGCAAAGTTTCGCCCTCTTTTTCTCTTCTGAACTGGCAAATACGTTTCGTTCGAGTAGAGTGGCTAGATTCGTATTAGAATGTTGTTTAGCATCGATGCAAAGCTGTATTAGAGAAATAAATTAGTACGAGATACCGTGCTGTTGTTTTCTCTGTTTTAATTGCTCTCGAGAGTGACCGCGAAGAGAGAGAAAAGGAGAACGGAAAGGGTAGGTATGGTGTAGATGGGAGAGAATTGAATTGCGCTGATAAATGTCCTCGGCGATGTTGTCGCCCTTCAACATTTCTTCACTTTCGCCGTTTTCTCCGCGTACTTCATCCCTCCGCTCGTGTTCGACATTTTTACAACTTCGTTAACCTTTCGCGTGTACTCAGAATCGAGCCACTGACTCGCGCAAGCTATGGCTCGACGAGTTTATTTCCTTCGAAACTCCTCCTCTCGACGAGTGTCTAATCTCTTCTTTTTTACTTCGAACTTCTTTGCACAGCTTTACGACGTTTCACGAACCGAGTGAAATTTCACGTTTGTCGTTTCTTAATATTCAATTAAACATGGGTCGAAGAAAAAATTCAAGCGTGCTATCGATTATACGCTGGTCGAAAAGTGATTTTATCGTCGATTGGTGGGACTTTTAATGGGGAACTTTAACGGACAATTATCGAGCAAAACGACTCCCTTTAAAATTATTTGCATAACGGCAGAGGTTGTTTTACGCACGCGGTGGAAATAATCGAGTGACACCGTAATATAGGTATCAAACGTACAATCAATAGTTACAGCCGCTGTTCGCGTTATCTGGCTAATTTAGAGTGGAAAAACAGCAATAACGCGTAGAGAACGACGCGTTTCGATTCTCGTATTAACTAGATCGAAAGATATTGTTACCAACGATTGTGCCGTTAACTGTTTATACACTTGTAACTCTTAATGCGTGAACGATGCCAAATGAACGCTCCAATTCGTTCGAGAGCGAACGTTTGCGACAATTTTGCTGAAATTTTCATGAATTATCAACCTTTTACGAATGCTTCAAATAATGCAAATGCACTTTGAAAAATTAAATAACTTCTCCGTTGGTAAAACAGTTGAAACAAAATTACAATCGAAGAGTGCGATAATTTGCTCGATAAAAACATTGTCACACGTTCTGCCGGAAATAATTTCAAGTGTAATATAACAAAATTACTTGAAATTAATGTCACATATAATATAGAAAATAAATGAAAATTAATATGAAATATAATACAAAGAAATAAATCGAAATTAATGTCAAATGTAGTATAAAAAGTAAATCAAAATTAATACCGAAGACATTAACGAACCGAAATTTTTAAAATTTCAAATTTTTAATTTTCCCACACCGCAACGCGCACACCGACTAAAAAATTTTCGGCCGACAGCGTAATTCAATATTTTCCAATTACATCTGCATCGACGCTCCCTCAAGGCAGGCAAGTCTATAAACGCGTCCAAGCATAAATCGCCGTTTAGTTATACAACGGGGTCGTTCATTGTTCGAAACGGCGAGCATACTGTTCCGGATTTGATGCAACACGCAGAAACGACGCGGGTCAAAGTGCAAAGTTATGTACCGATCAGCTGCGCGACCGTAAACCACAACGCGCACTGTTCCATCCCCTAATGTGGCTCAGTCATTAGTCATTACTTAGACCAGGGTGTTCGAGTGATTAGAATGGGTTACTGGGATACGATTTACTGTCTCCCGCGGGAATTTTCGGCCTCTTGCCTTTGGTTTATCAAGGGGCGCGCGCGACGTCTCTTCGAATGCGCGCCCATTGTTATGGAAAAATCGGCCCCACACGTGTGCCTCGGTACAACCTCGAGCTCGAAGGGTAACTTTCACCCCTTCGTCTGTGGAGTATTTTTTGAAGCTTGTTTATCGAGTTCACTGTGTGTAACGGAGGTTTCGAATATATACACTTGTGACCAGGAGTTTGGAACTTAACTAGAGATTTTCGAATTGATTAGAATTTTTCGTCAATTTCGAAAATGTAGTTAACCCCTTTTTTCCGTTATCAGTAGGACACATACAGTACCGGCCAAATGTTTGGCATCTAAGTTGCACGAAAATTCTTAAAAGAAAAGTTAGCATTTATAATAACTTTTTAACGAATTTGTTATCATTCAAATCAATTGAAATCAAAAATAAAAAAAAACATCAATTTCAAATCAATAAGGAATTAGTAGCGGATTCAATACTGATGTAAACTGGCAGGTGATTCCAAATTTTTTGCCGGTAGCGTATGTCCCATTTGAGTGCTTGAATAAAAATTGATTTCTATCTTTTTGAAAATTCTTAAAAAAAATAATTTGGTCACGAAAGGGAACTAAACTAGAGATTTCGAAATTGATCAGAATCGTTGGTCAATTTGAGAAACGTAGTTAACCCTCTTTTCCGTAAGACGCATGTGTCTCACTTGGATATTTAAACAAAACTTGATCGTAATCTTCTTCAAAATTAAAAAACAGATAATTCGGTCACGAAAGGAATGACTAAAGCAAAGTTATTAACCCCCTGCACTCCAATGGCGCAATTGCGGCGACACGCGTAATTACTTTGGAGAACTTTGAAAAGTGAAATTCAGGTTTTTCTATATTACTGAAACGATGGAAATTAAAAAATAAACAATAAGCATACTTTTTCCAAAATGAAACATGGGCTTTTCGAAAGTTTCACCGCAAAAGTATACTGGAGTTGCTGATTAATTCTATCAACAAATGCTTGGAGTGCACAGGGTTAACATTTACAGCTTCCAGATTTGAAAGTTTTCCGTAATTTACCAGGCTGTTGAATATAAAAAAAGAATATAACTTGTGCGTTGATGAATTAATATTGCTACTCCTATTAATACCGTTTCAACTTAGAAATGAAGCACCATCGTTAATTTACTTACTTCAGACCAGTAGCGGGAAAAACACGCAGCTGTAAGACTAACTGGATTTCCTGAAGAACAAAGTGGTCAAAATTGTACCCTGTAGCGTCAGTTATAATCATCCTCGAGCCGTAAATCAGTTCGCGATATTCCCAGCACGGGAGGGCCGATCGAATGCCCGGTAATCCCCTTCGACCGTCGAATTAATTGGTTCCTATGATTTACTGAATTTTCACGGCGCGATCAGCGAATCATCGAAACGTGCGCACACCGCACGAACTTCACTCGATCTTCGTGGATCCTTTGATCAACGCTAGCTGATAACACAGTCATCGTGAACCCACACACACATACACCCTTGATAATGATTCGAGCTGAGGACGATGGCTATGGTACGATTAATTGAGACGCAATCACGCGGTGACTTGAGGCGTAAGATTGCGTTCGCACGCTCTAACCGCTGTGAACGCAGTGCGCGTAAGATTGAACGATTCGAACTAGGTATTTGCAGGATAATCGGTCTACGGTAAATTGGTAGAACACTGCTGTTGTAATTCTGCTCGCGATGATATTAATTAGGGAACGTGAATTGATTTGTTGTTCGAGTGATCTGTGGATAGAACGTATAGTCTGTCGCCAGCGTAATTTTCACCTCAACGAAATTGCAGTCAGGTGGTCTTTAGTCAATGACACGTTGCAGGGAAAGCTTCAGTTTTTTTGATTTTTATTTTCGTGAGGAATCACATTTTCAGTCGTGAGTTCCGAAGCTATGTTTTTCGTAATTTTAGTTAACGACAGTTCATTCGTTTTTTTTTACTTTCGCATTTTTTTTGGAATTCTAGAAGACCAAAAGTGTCACCGTAAGGATTGTAAAATATACTAATAATTTTTTAGTTATTATATTTAAACAAGTGATCGGTTGAAATTTCTACCGAATTTTAAACAGATCGCTCGACAGAATCTATTTCAGGATGAAGGTTAGAAGCATGTTAGATTTGGGTGAGCGACTGGGTGTACGAGGTAATATTTCTAAGGAGAGTTTTCATTTACCTCGGTGTCTACGAGAAGGGGATGAAAAACGTACGCTCGTATTAGCCGCAGACTAAGAAAAAGTGGGTATCAATCATTTATCCCTCAAGTATTAGCAAAAAACTGAGACTAAAAGAGACGAGGGTGAAACAAGAAGGTAAGCTTTCTTTTTATCCACAAAAAAGAAGCATCAGGTAAGTTACCTTGATATTCTTTCTATTTTCTTCTTTTCTAATTATAGACCAACCAACAAAGTAGAACAGCTAAACCTTATTATTTATATCCCTCGACAAAATTCTTTTCAAATTCTGATTTCTCTCAAAAATTCACAAACTTATTAACCCTTTCGCTGCGGCAAATTTTATTATCTAGCATTCAGACGCAAAATTTTCTTCTCTGGTCTTCTTTGGAATAAAATTTCTTTTACTCAATTACCGTGGACGAGTGCAGAGGAGAAAATTAGGGCTGAAATTAATATAGAAGTGCGCCAAAAGGCTGCGATAACGCAATGCGAACGAATTTTCAAAGCGCCAATAGCAGTGAAAGGGTTAAAAAAAAATCACGCAAACTTCAACTATCTCTTTGCACTGTGGAGTTTGTGTTGCGATACGTTTCTTTCTCTTGTATACGATAAATAAATTACGATCGGAGATTCACCCCCTAAACACTCCCCATTCCGTTGAATTCGTAGAAACGAAAGGAACCGTCCCTCGGTTAGGGTAGTTCCCCGACACAGCGACGACGAGACAGGACAGCAATTAATGACCGATGACGACAATTGTCGCGGCAGCGCGAGCATGAGTTTCACTCGATTATCGGGAATGTGCGGGTCGATGCTGCCCATGCCACGCACCAACGGTACTAGTCGAAATCCATTAAAGGGTTTCGCGCCCTTCGTCCTCTCGCGAGCTTAACCCTTCCGCGGAAGGCCACGGTTTCCGCCTCTCCTCCTACCCTTAGAGCGCGTTGCGGTTTCGCGCGGGCACCGGTGTGTTTTTCTTTGCCGGAGAGCTACCACGCGTCGCGTCCGACCGAGAATTTCCGTCGTTTCTGATTTACCGGCGGAAATGAAGGAATATTCGAGTGGTTGGAGCGTGAACGAAATCGAGGGTTGAAATTCGCCAATGTTTTCGTCCGCCCGAATTCGACGCTAATTAAGGTGTGTATAACGGTTTCGTTGATTTTATTATCCGTGAGTTTCGCTTGTTTAATGCGGTCGTCGTGTTTCATTCTATTCGAGAATGTTTCAACCCCTTCGCTGATGGTAGGTACGCAATTTTGGCGCGATGTCAGTGAAATAATTTTGTTCAGGAAGTTCTGTCTCTAATAGAAGATTTGGTATTGAAGCTGTGATATTTTAGAACTTCGCGCTACCGAGATATTTTCAACGATAATGAATTTTGCAATTTGGGAATCAGGTAAATTTTCTTTGATCTCTTAAAAGTTTAGTTAGCCTGCAATGTAGCCTGCCTTTAAAAAGATTTGAAATTTCAAACGTCTGAACTAACAATCCAACCTATAAAAGAAGCCAATCATCCTTCTTCCACCCTCATATTTTTCCTGCAACTGAACGTCACTCAGAACTCGTTAGAAAGATTTCTAAACACGGTACCAATTCTAATAATCTTCGCATAAAACTTCTTCCCCCCTTCGCAATTCGCGAAGAAATCGCTTTTGAACAAGCTTCCAGTAGCCAGACTTCAACACCGTTGAATCTTCACGGTACACCGCCGCTCAAACATTCCATTTCACTTTTCACAAGAAGGAAAGCAATCTTCATATCCGAGTGACGCTCCCGACGAAGCCTTGGAATCGCTTGGAACGTTGGCCCATGGTGGATTTTACACGCGTTACTCTCTCTCGAGAGAGAAAGAGGATGCACGACGACGCGCGACAAATGAAAGTAAAGTTTATGCAACGATAACGATCGTCCTGTACTTAAATACGCGTGAATTTCCACGGTTTTTCCCAAGTAATCCTTGGAAGCGGTTTTACGACATTTTTACTGTCCTCCAACGGAACCCTCGTCACCATAAAGATACCTGCAGGGGCTGAGCAGCAGCAGTTGGGTGGAGAGTACATTTTAAAATTATCAAGCACGGCCACACGGATATCCTCCTCTCCTCCCATCTCCTAGCTTCCCGGCAAGTGTCCTCCGTGAAACGATTAAAAAAAACCTTAACGTTTATGACGCAGCGCACGAGTGTCTTCTCGCGCGAAGCTCGGCAATTCAAACAGCGGGGATATCAAAGGACTTGAAGAAACGAGAAAAGACTGGTTTACATATGTTTCAAGCGTCGGTATAATCACAGGTACTGCGTAATGTACGCAAACGTATTTATGAAATTTGTTTATTTAACAGGATGGTGAGGGTTTCGAAGTCATTTTTCCTTGGACGATATTAAAAATTGAATTATTAAAGAAGAACATCCTACTGGGAACGATTTTTTTTTAAATTGTCGAAAGAAATATCAAGGACTTTCTGTAAGGGTTTTCAGTTTAAACAGTGCTTCGTCCGATAATTAAAAAAAAACTATATCTATTTCGTCGTTGGCTACGCGGTTCAATCTACTCTCCTGCAATCCTTACAATTCTTACATTTCTGCCCGCAGTGCTCCTAATTTTCAGTTTAAACAGTGCTTCGTCCGATAATTAAAAAAAAACTATATCTATTTCGTCGTTGGCTACGCGGTTCAATCTACTCTCCTGCAATCCTTACAATTCTTACGTTTCTGCCCGCAGTGCTCCTAACGCGTCCTTACATGCCGGCTTTGACGCCCCTCTCTTGCCTTCGGGAAACCCTGGCGCAAGTTGGGGGTTTCTACCCGGCAAGGACCGCGTCGCGAGGTCCTTGCCTGACCCAGCCCTTAGCGCGTGGGGGAGTCAGGCGTTGGGACCGGGTTCCTCCGCAGACCTCTCGGTCTGCGGGTCCTAAACCGGCCCGAGTCCCTACCTTCACTCACCCATATTCTTACATTCCTAAGAATTTCATTTTCTATTGTAAACGATATTCTAGGATTTCCTCGCCCAAAAATTATTTTTAAAGAAATATTACTATTTTCAGCAGAAAGATTTTAACGAAAGAAAATAAAACTTCATGTACATTAAAAAACGTACAATCTCTATCGATTTGTTTTATACGAGCCTTACATTAATTGCTGCATTATCATCACCAATGTATTATATATATCGTGAAAATGTTATCACACCTGATTCAACTTAATTTCTGGGTTAAGCGACGATAGCCAGGCCCAACGAGAGGCCCACGAAGGGCCTGGCCTAAAACTTAGTGTGTTTGGGAAAGTCGAGAGGCGTGTGTCAAAGTCCAATGTATCATAGTTATTCTTATATTTTGTTAATAAATATCCATTTATATTTCTGATCCCACAATTGAATTTTCCCATCGACTGCTCTCTGTCCACGTTACACCGCGCACAGATAAAACAATTAATTTCCACCGTTTCAATACTCGCAGCTCTCACACCCCAAATAGAAAGGACGACGCTAATCGATACTTACAGTTGTGCAACGCGAACAAAAAACAGAAAATCCGACCACGAAAGAAACACAATCTTCCTCAACGATACCAGACGTTCTCTCCTCGAGGGTGCTCCGTTCCTCCACCCCGATTGTTTTTCATCGTATTAATGATCGATATAGCAACGAGACACGGTTCGACGTCGTCCTGGCGATATCGTACCTTTAGACTGTTTGCGACGTCGCGGCGCCATGAAATCCGGAGGGTAGCGGTCCCTTCTCCGTTTCGTCCTTTCGACTTCTCTCGCTCTCCCTTTCTTACCAGACCCTTTCTTCTCCGTCTCCCGCCATCCTTCATCCCCGACGCCTTTGAATTTACTTGTGTCGCCTGGAGGACTCGTCTGGTGTATTGATATATCGTTACACCGATCCACGTTGCCTTGTGGATCATTGTTCGCGGTCTAAGATACTCCACGTCTCGATAAATTTAATCTCCGAACAATGCACTCGTTGTTTCTGTTACAACGTATGTGTTTGCGATAAAACACGAAAACGGCAGCGTTTCGTGCATACCGGGTGGGAGAATTGGAAAGGAGGCGATTTCTCGTTACGAGGCGAATTAATTCCTCGACGTTAATTCTCGAAAAAGTGCAATTTTGTTTAATTATTTTCTTCCACTCTTCGCATTGCTTTATGCTTGCTATTCTATTGCAAACATTGGAGTCACAGCATTGTAGGTAAATGGGAAACTTATTTCTATACGCCTAGGGAATAATTAAACAAATAAAATTTATCATTTCTGGCATATCGAATTGAGAAAAATGTGAGTTTCAAAGGGTTAAAAATAATTTTTCATTTCCTTCTTCTAATTGAAAACGATTTTGACTATCTTCAGAATAAATATTCAAAGTCAATTTTCTCAAAAAATGGAGTCTTATATGTAAAAATTGTATTCCACATTTTCGACTGATTTTTACACGAGAAATTACTTCATTTCTGGAACACCGTGTATATATACGTACAACGGTAGAATAGCTGTACGTCTAACCAACGAAAATGGCTGCATATTGATTTAACGTATAAAATTCGTGCGGTTCTAGGAACACGCTTGTAATTGAATGGGACGCGCAGGCTACGAACGTTACAATGGTAAATTAATAACAATCGAGTATTGGTAAAATAACGAAAAACCGCGAAACGAACCGCAAAGTTTGAACAACAGTACCGTCGAAAAATATATATCGAGCTGGAAAATTCAACAAGCCTCGATACGGCGAAAAAGCATTTTCCTCCTCCCGGGTAAAGCAAGTATAATAAAAAAAAAAAAAGGAGAAAAAGTATCGAGAAGCCAGACACGGTAATTCATAATTCCGGACACACATGTCCGTACAAGAGGGTGAAAAATTTGCAAAGGAAATGACCGCGTCCCTTTAAAAACTGCACGCATGTCCCTTTCCGTGGCGCGGACTAATCTAGTTGCACGCGAAAGAAGAAGAAAAACGAGTGAAAAGTAGAGAGAACAAAATTGAAAATTTCAGGTTCAAAGAGAAAGAGAGAGAGTTTAACGACGTTACGAAAGACTGCCGGCGCGCAAACAACGATGATTATTTATGCAGATTCGTATCATGCGCACCGTTAACATCGATTCATTGGAGATCCACCCTTACGGCCCTGGACGCTGGGACAACAAAGAACTGCCCCACGCAGCGGCGTGCAACCCCGTAATCCTTTCAAAACAGGATCGCGCCACGCTGATGGAAATTATGCGCGGCTCACGTACCGACGGCCAAATTTGAATTTCAACGTGGGAAACCCGCGTGTCCCGTTACGCTCGCTATTTGCCATAGACGTCGCGCGTGAACTACTTCTTTCCATTTATTTCACGCCCACGTGTATTGTAATTTCGTCGAGTTTTCGGGGATTTTTCGCGGGGAAAGTGGAGGAAACAGACGCGTGTTTGAAACTCACGTGGAAAGGGTTAAATTTAGCGCCAATTCTGTGCACTATCGTAGGCGAAACGTTACAAAATAAAAAATCGCTCTATTAGGTAAACGAAAATTAATATACTAAGCTCGTTGAATTTGACAAATAGAAAAAAGAAAAATTTTAAACGAGTTTTGTGAATTTCGTAGAATTTCAATATTCCAATAATGAAAATAATTGACGTGGCCACGTTCTACGGTTCACCCTGCGTAAGCACAGAAAAGGAGGATTATAAAACAGCGAAAGAAAGGTCGACAAATTGGTTCCACTTGTTGAAAATTGAAAAGGGCTAATTCTAGACGAAGTTTTAGTTCGAAAATTCTCCCAATGAGAAAGTAATCGAGTTTTCTGTCCTCTTAAATTGAATTCTCTCTCCATCTACAGATTTTTTTTTTAACCACTTCCGAAAGTACGAGGTTGTCGAGGTTGAAACGATTTTACACGGAGAAGAAAAGCCCGAGAGAGAGAGAGAGAGAGAAAGAGGAGTTCCTCTCCTTCGCTGGTCTCGGCGAGAGAGATCTTACTAATTATTATTTACCTGGCCCGAAGATAGAAGTAATTATACGGTGAGACAGGACCTCCTTGCATTTAGGATAATTATTCCATGCATATTTTAACAATTCACCGTCTGGCCCTTTGAATCCTCTAGCCGGTATTACTTATTGTATTGCAAATGTACATTGTGACTGACGATAACGCGATTAAACCGGAATAATCACGGCTACGGAAAGATGAAAATTCTATTTCGCCGGTATTGCTCGACACATTCCTGTATTAAATTAACCAAAGACAACCCTCTCTATTTCTCTCTACCACTTCTTCACGTGGATTTCCTTCCTGTCATTTCCTTCGTTTCGCTTTCTATCGCGGGTTTTATCAAACCAGCGAGGTAATTTGTTACCTTGCCACGCACCCCTCCCCTTCTTTTTCCTTGCCACGCGTTCACCCTTTCCTCCTATTTTACGCAACACCCCCCGTCGATCGCGGAGCGGCGTGAATACAGAATCGAGGGTCGAGCTCGAATAATAACCGAAAAAATTAACGCAAACACGACGTGTGATTCTGTAAACGCTGCACGAAACGGTGATTCATCTAGCGCTGGCCAGTGTAATACCTCGCGAGGATAATTATACTCTGATTGGAATAGCGAGTGTCTTGTTTTCTGGAAAATTAATTTCATCATTTTTTCCTCGGTTTTAAGAAAATTCAATTTTTATTCTTTCGAGGGATAGAAATTTTTGGAATTAATCGTTGCATATTAGGATAAGTCTGTTCTGATTACGATAGCGAGCATTTATAATAAAGAAAATAAATTCCAAAATTTTTTCTAGACACTAAGAAGATTCAATTTTCAATTTTTCAAAGGACAGAAGCTTCCGTCGTTAATCATTTCGACTTCTCGGTCTTTCATTCCTCGCGAAACAGATTTACCTTCCACCGATTCGATTTATTATCCATCTGTTCTCGTCCTGAAACTCGCATAATTCGGACAGAACAGGCACGATTTGTCAGAGACTCTCGTCGGTACAGCGAGAGAACATAGGCCAGACGTCCCGAAGAGTATTAATCTTTTTTCTCCTCTCGATTCCTGTCGGATCGACACTCGAACCGTCCGGAGTAGCAAAAATTCGCGAGGCTCTCGTATGTATCGAAGGGAAATCTATATCTCGAGGTTACTCTCGCTTCATTTTTTCCCTCATTTTTCATCGAGTCGAGTCAGAAGCCGCGACTCTTTATGCGTGTAACGCCGCGGTAAGGTCATCAATAAGACTTTTTTGTGTCTCATAAATATCCGGGGATTAACATATATCGAGCTGTTCGCCGGCCTTCAAGGACGCCGCTTAAAATTC
>NW_017100268.1:2713175-2713480 GCF_001263275.1 Habropoda laboriosa | reverse complement strand
CATTTTAAACGCGGTAAAAAAATTTTATAGGTAGAAACTAATTGGAAAAGGTTTGAGTATACCGGAGGAATTTAATTCCAACGAAATTGCTATGTCTGAATGGGTTGAATGGAAATAACGACGTAGAACATATCCGACTGAAGATAATCAGAATGCAGAAACGCTGTGAGAAAAACTTGAGTCTTTTCCAAGAAAAAAGGAAGGTCTGTTGTATGGAAAAGAAAAATACAAGGCAAGACGTAACAGACAATTTAAAATTCTAATTCATCCGTTCCTCTAACAGTATTCAACCGCACACAATCCCC
>NW_017100268.1:2712791-2713115 GCF_001263275.1 Habropoda laboriosa | reverse complement strand
AACACCTCGTGTCTGGAGAACCACGAAAGCATCTATCTGAACAACGACCAAGGGAGTGATTGCATTATTTTTCAAATAATTACACTACACACGCGTCGCGTGTAATACACGGGTATAAATCAAACGAAACGTCGTGTATCCCGTGGGCGCCACTGGTAGTCGCGAGGCAAAATGTTAATTTCAAGCAGAACAGGAGGGACCTGTACCTCCAACTTCGACGCGTTCTAATTAACGTGGTCCCTTCCCCAAAGAAGCTTCCGATGGAATGTTTTTCAACGTAGCCAATCAGCAGCTCACCAACGGGACCATGAATCCGGTGAAAAA
>NW_017100268.1:2712441-2712754 GCF_001263275.1 Habropoda laboriosa | reverse complement strand
CGAAGCCTTTCTCTCGTTACCCTCTCTGGCTCTTTCTCACCTGCACACCCCTTTCTGTTCCGCTCACCCCCTTTATTTCTTTCCTGTCCCTCTTCTCTTCCTCTGTTTCTCATTCTCACTTCCTTCCTGTCCCTCTCGCCCTCTTTCTCTCTTCACTGCCCCTTTTCTCTTTCTCTCTCCTCCTCTTTTTCGTTCCTCTTCTCTTCTTCTCTCCCCCTCTTTTTATCATTTCCTCTCTCTCTATATTTTTCTTTTCGTCATTCTCTCTCTCTCTCCCCGTCTTTTTCTTTTCCTTCTCTTCCTCTCTCCCGCT
>NW_017100268.1:2693857-2712399 GCF_001263275.1 Habropoda laboriosa | reverse complement strand
GAGGAGCGTTCCCCGTTTGACCGACAGGAGCGTCGCGACGCGTGTTCGAAGAGGCCGCGGAAATATTCCCGCGCGATAAAAACAGAGGCAATTTGCCAAAACGTCGGCCTGATGGTTGTTCGCGTTGCAGACACGAGGGGTAACGATGTGCAGGAGGCTCGAGAGGCGGCCTCGACAGACAGGAAACTCGGCAAGAACTCGAGAAAGGAGGGTGCACCACGGCAGAGCGGGAGGGAGAGGTAGAGACAGAGAGGAGGGTCGTAAGGAGGAGGCCAACGGAACGGAGGATATCTTCTTGCAAAGTGGGATGTAAATTGCTCGCACGTACATTAGTCATCATCACTCGCAGCCCTCTCACCTCAACTTTGTTGCCTCTCACTGGATGCCCTCTCTCTCCTTTTCTCTATCTTCTCTTCGTTCTTGCGTGTCGTCGCTCCTCTCTTGCTGCTCAGAGCCTGTTCCCGGAGTTTTTGTTAACCCTTATTGTTCGAGTATTTCGTGTTCTTGGACCCGATTCTGGCGATGGTTTCCGGTGGTTAGGATATTGTGCTTTTGGCTCAAGTTGTTGGAGAACTTCTGGTTCATGGTCTGAGGTATGTTCAATAGCAAGGCTTTTAATTTCGTTTGTAACATTTTTCTCTGTCTCTTTACGAAATCATTCCCTTTTCCTACAATTATTTTTAGAGTAAATGTTACTCGAAGAACGTTTTATCTTTAACGCGTTAATCGAAGAAGGTGAAGAAACTTGCCCGATTTTCCATTTTATCAGAATTTTTCATACGATCACATCTACACTAAACGTGCGAAACATTCCGCTCACATTTGCACCCGCTAGATTGAATTAAAATTGTATATTTTCTAGTCACACGTTCGCAAAATTCAATTTTTAATCAAGAAACGAAGCCACTTCACGGATAAAACGAAAAATACGATGGTCAATGGTGACGCGGTAACTGAATCACACGGTGGAAATTGAGCTCGAGTAACCATCTGATTTAAGACACGCTACATCGCCAATAGAACTATCATTTGTTTCGCGAGAACAACTTCACCGTTCTATTGGTTGTTCACGGTGCAAGAAAAGGTATCGAAGTCAAAGCCCGGTATCTCGGCACTCGAGGTGTCTCCGTTTCTCCAAATTCCTCGACAAAAGCTCTCGTATCGCCGCGCTGAAAAGGGTGGATATCGCAGCGAAAGTATACACACGTTTCTCTGTATTTCCACGGAACAAGCGCCGTCGTCGAGTCGATCGAATTCCTCTTATATTTGCTTTCTATTCACCGCTCCTTCGCTTCTTTTTTCCATTTCACGTCAAATGTCCCGCCACTTCACCATTTCATTCTCCGCGTTTCTCCCCCACCGTGTTATTTTCTCGCGTGTTTATCTTCACTTTTGCATTATTCCGCCGGGATGCTTCACGCCTTCCTCCCCCCCGTCGACATTCGACGAACTTCGCGAAACGTGTTAAACTGATTAGCGGCAAAATTCTGATCGATATTCCAACTATTTTTCAATAATTAATAGTCACAATTGTGTAAAGTCCGCGAAAAAAATTTATTTTTGCTAAAATTATTTGCAGATGAGTATTAATCTATATATGCAATTTAGTTTGCCTAAGGTAGATCAGTATAGAGCAATATAGAAAAGGCTATTATTTCTAAAAGTCTTTCTACAATAGGAACGTTAAATTTAAAAACTTCCAAAATTGCTGAGCACTCGACAATCTGATCAATAATTTAAAAAAACAAATAAGATACATTTAAATCTAACGAGCTACAGCAAAAAATGTAATCCACCAGAAAATCACTCAAATTGGACACATAAATATTCAATTTTAACTTTTATAAATCTCTGTCCCAATGAATTTACGTGAAATATTAAATAAAAATTAATATCAATATTCCTATAATAATTGCACCTTTACCTTGCATTTAAAGCTAAAATTTTCTCCCAGTGGAGATTAAACGAAGATTACGAAGAATTCCTGTTGCGTCGTCGACCTTGATCAAGTCTTACGATCAGGAGTTCTGGCGCAGGTTGATGATTGTTCTCGCTGGTTCGAGGTGTATTAAAATTTCGTTGTTGGGTTAGATGTTTTCCTTTGATGTTTTGATGAATTCAGGGTTTGATTAGATGTTGTAGATATTTTGATTAGATGTGTTTTAGATGTTTAGTTGAATTTGGATTGTTCGTTTCGTGACGATGTGTCTTGTGCACTCGTCTGACAGTGATTGACGGTTTTCAGGTGTGCAGGTGTATATATAGACATTTAGGTGGAAAACGTGGTGTGTTCGGCTATTGGTCGACGAAAACTGTGGCCTTTTGGGGGACTGAATTTGTTGTAAACAAACAATTCCACGGGGGGTATATTGCGGTCTTCCCTACGTCTGGCGGCCAAATGTGACTAAGTTGTTTATTGCTATAATCCGCCGAACCGAGACTTCGTTGCGTCCTAATCAGGTCGCAACAATTCCCTAAAAAATTTCCACCATCGTTCAATGTTCCTTTAATAACCACACTTTTACCTTGCATTTAAAACTAAATCTTAACGGATTTGTATGAAACGTTAAACAAGGACTGTCCGTGTACAAGGAAAATTGTAGGAGAAATTTGCAGCGTGGTTCGTTGTTTACGTCGTATCCGTTGGCGCGGTTATTTCCTGTCCGGAGTTTCCCGTCTCCGTGAACTTCAATTCCCTCCCCCATGCACGCGGGGCTGCCTCTCCGTCTCTATCGGTCAAAGTCGCCCTATCGACGTCCGTTCCTCCGGTTCTCTTATTTTCTCTCGCTTCCGTTCACCTTTCGCGTCTGCCGTCGAGCGACGACGCTTGTTCGACTTAACATGAAATAAATTCGATCGAGAGGAAATTGCTTGCTAGTTGCATGCAGATGGAACTCCAGATGAGCTTCTATCCTGCCCACCTCACACCACTCCGCCGTGGAATCCTTGATTACTTCACGATATCCTGGGCTTCGTGTAACCCAAGGTAACCGACTCCTTTCGCGCAGATTTATTTCTGCGATTTTATTATTTTCCCGTTTTCTTTTATCCTTGAATAGCGGTGTTTTTCGTTCCTTGTCATTTTATTGTGGGAAGTGAAGTATCGAATGCTCGAGCGTTTTGTCACATTTCTGTTTTTAATTTGGTATGTTGCAAATTAAACATTTCAACGATACTGCGAATTTAAAACTTTGTTTCATTATTTTTCTATTTTCTTTCACCTTAAGCAGCGATATTTTTAGTCTTAAATATTTTTCTTTCGGAAAATAAAGCATTGGAAATCTGAGTGTTCACGTTTCCATTTTTCAACGTTGTACAAATTGCTCTCAAGAGCTCCACAGTGTTTAAATAATTAACAAGCCAAGCCCAGCCTACCATTGTGTAACAATGAGAATTCTTTCAGCCATCAAGCCAGGGTAATTCGTCGACGGGAGGTTAATTAATCGACGGCGATATTAATAATTTTCTGGAAGGTCGAAGACCATCCTGATAACTTCGCCGCTGCAAACAAAATGTTAATTAACCGCGGTCCGGGGTTCGCCGGTGCACTCGGTGAAAAATCTCTTCATTATAAGTTTGGCAAGATTTTAACAGCGCTCAGCAGGCGACTCGAGCTCGTTCGAGGATGAACTCCTTCATTTTAAAGTCGCCGTTCGAAAAGGGCCGAGCTTGTTGTTACCCTCGATCGCGTCTCTCCTATGATTTCTTATTAAAACCAACGAAAACTCATTTCGCACACTATTTCGATCTCGTTTAGTTATGCGAAATTCCTATTTATTTCCAAGAATTCCACTGTCTCGTCCAATCATTCTCCGTTATTTCTTCAAAAAATCCGTGAAAAATAAAATTTTCATTTTTTAATTCGATTCTGTTTAATTATGAAAAATTGACTCGTTGTTCAATCGTTGTCAATTATTTCTTCAGGAATTTACGAAAAATTGAATTTGCTTCTTAATTCGATCCTGTTTAATTATGAAAATTTCTGTTTAGCCAGGAATTTCACCGGCGCTTTTTCGCGATAACTTTAAAATCCTAATCCCACTGCAGCAAAATGACAAATCACTGGTCGCGCGAGCTTACAAGCCTCACCAACGTAGTTTACCGCATCAGCTCGTAAAGCGTCCGCGAGTTTTAAGCCAAAGCCTCGTTCTAATTAAGCCAGACATTTGTTTATTTTCCCACAGAACTTCATACGCTTCCTCCGGCGGTATTCAAATAAAACCTACGCGGCTCCCTCAGCCTTCAATCCGCACAAACTCGCCCACTCGTGATTCTGAAATCGTTATTCGTTAAAAGCCGGCTCGCCGCGGACAATAACGCCTCGATTTAAATATTCAAACTCTGCTCTTTTATCATTTCTCACTCTCTACGTATATCAACCTTCGTAGAGAATGAAATATACAAAACAGAACGAGAAAAAGGAGTAATTGTAACCTTTCAAACGAAACGGGATTCGTTTCTCTCGTCGGGACGAAGAAATCTCGCGAGAAGAATCACGCTCCCTTAACGAGCATCGCGTGCAAAAGAAAACGAGGCAAAAATCCTCGTAGGTACAGCGACCCGGCGTTATTAGAGTACGGAAATTGGTTAGTTAACGCGCGATCGCCAGGAAGCGAAGACAAGATTCTTCGAGAGTGGTCGACATCGTGGTCCACGTGGCCGCGCATATCATTGAAGAGTGAACGTGGGTGGATCGGTAAATCTCGGTTTTTACGACGTATCTATCCACTGGGTTTATTGTCGTGTTCCACGGGATACGGGACCAGGAGATAGTCAGGTCTCCGACCGTCTGACGATTGCGTTTCTCGATATCGGAGATTTATTGTCGCGCGTAGGAACCACGCGCGCGTTCCCATTCGATTATTGCTCGCCGCTGTTGAAATCGCTGCCCTTGTGTTTTACACGCACTCCACGCCACGGTACATACACTGTTGGTTCAAACTTTCCAACCACTGTGCGTTTTGCAAAAGGCGAACGTTTTTGCAGAAAGAAATTGTGTCGATAAAAAGAAAATCCGACATTTCAGTGACACTGAAAATTCCTAATTACTGCAGACAAATTTATAATACAATTCATCCCCAATGATGTCCAATAATAAAAGAAAATATTCTTCGATTAAAACCAGCAGAATAGTATAACATTCTTTTTAACCCCTTGACGCATGATTTCTTTTCACGGCTATGCATTTAAGCGTCAATTATTTAGTTTTAGTGCTATATCAGGTCAGGAAAACTGATGTATTATGGATGAATTAAATTTGGAAATCTTCAGTTTTATGAACTGAATCGAAAATTGGAACTGACGTTAATTTTTTTTACTGATATAACTGTTTTTATCAGATATTGACCAAAATCTGTGGCACAAGTCTGAATCGTTATTATACGGCAAGGGGTTGAAAGGGAAAGTATCACCAATCTCTGCAGAAAGAAGTATATAAAAATTGTAGGAATAAAAAAAAATCCTAAATTTCAACGACACTAATTTATGATTAAATAAAAAATTCAAGTTCCTAGTTATAGCAGATAAATCTATAATACAATTCATCCCCAACGATGACCAACAATAAAAAAAAATTCTTCAATTAAAACCTGCACAATAGAATAACTTTTCTACTCGAACTTTCCTTTTAAAAAGGGAAAGTATCAGCAGTGAACGAGGGTCAAACTTTCCCAAAGACCGGTCCAACGTAAAATTTCAATCCATCCAGCAGAATTTCCACCCCGCCTAGGCTGAACCCCCGACAAAAGTCCGGCCAAGAAGTTGCAAAACGGCAAACAAAGAATATTAGCGTGATTATCGACAGGGTCTCCTTGCTTCCACCGCCACTTTCTTTATTCTCCCCCTACAATAAGGGAGAGAGAATCTCTCCTCGTTCGATTCTATCCGCAAGTTAACGACCAAGCGAGGAAACGAAGGACCTCTGTCGATCGTTCTCTCTCCCCTCCAATCCCCCAAGAAATCTTTCGCAGGCAAGAATCCTCCCCCTCTGGTTGTATCTACAGGGAAGAAGAAAGAAAGAAAAAGGCAAAACGAACCGTCTCTGACCGATGAGTTTTAGATTAAAGCTTTTCCACCATCGTCTTTCCACACTGGCTGCCGTTGACGTGATCGAGATTAATGTGCACGAAATCCACGGAAACAGCCGTTCGATAGACACATGCCACTGTCCCGTTAACCGTGGATCTTCTCTATTTGTCGCGCGATAACACCAACACCGGTCATTTATCAGCGACGATTGATAATCAAGTTGCACACGCTTAGGTAAAACGACTTTCAAGAATTGCGCAACTATGAAAGAAGAAAAGGAAGAAGAAGAAGAGTTTGGTTGAGAGTGGCTAGCAGAGGATGATGTGATTAATCGATAAACGGCTGCAACGCTTTCTTCGACGATTTATGCCACTTACGGTAAATTGATCGATCCCTCTTGATGAACGTTGATTAATGACGTAAACGACAAACCTTCCATCAGCCCTATTCCAAGGATTTCTACGTTTTCTTCTTTTTCCATTTTTTTTTTCTTGCTTCTTTTGTTGCCTAGCGAAATGATATTTAATAATGCATTCCTTGTCGTCAGCGGTGGTTGTCGACGGCCGCTATCAATCAAAGCATGATATTTCACGCGCGAAAATTGACTCAGGAATCGTCTTAATTGGCGGACGCGAGAAAGGGGTAACGCAGGCTCGTTCAACAATGATAAATTGCGTCTGCCTTTGCTACGATGAATC
The DNA here is from genome assembly GCF_001263275.1 of Habropoda laboriosa. Taxonomy (NCBI): domain Eukaryota; kingdom Metazoa; phylum Arthropoda; class Insecta; order Hymenoptera; family Apidae; genus Habropoda; species Habropoda laboriosa. The sequence goes on along the minus strand of NW_017100268.1, from coordinate 2,705,674 downwards.
CTGCGCACCTGACGCAACGACTGCTCGCGAGGAAATTGCCCTGCCAGTGTCGTCACGAGCCTTCAAACTTCCCTCTGGCGAGAGTTTGCTGGTTAGGAGAGATTCTCGCGCCGAGCCTTCAATTTTCCGCGTTTCTTACATCGAGTGTCCATTTTGATGCTTGGAAAGTGTGGAAGTGTAAGTTTATGTGGTTTTCAGTAGTAATTCTTGGTCATCTGAATTGTCTCCTCTCGTCAACACTCTCTCTGGCCATACTTAGCTCGATTTATGGCAGGTATTTAGGCTAACTGCCTTCGACGACCCATAAAAACACGCTGTCGCTAATGTACCGCTAATAAATAGCGAATATTCTCTCGACAATTTATTAGTAATCTACCATTCTTCTATTTTATTAAAAAAGAAAAAGGTAGGCACCTGGTTAACATCAAACATTAACCCTTTAACCTATAATATGTCAGACTCGTGTCAGAAATTCTGGTCAAGGTGTGACGAAAATAGTTACATTACTAAGAAAAATGAATTGTAATACTAACTTGAATTTGTAAGACTGAGGATTGCTAAATGTAATTTAACATCTAATGATATACAATAAACGTTCGTTTATTCCCATCGAAAATTACCGACGCTTCTTCACTTCGACTGCAAGGAAACATGAACGCGTGTAATTCGTTCGAATTAAACGTATTACGTGATATCGGAACAGATTAGCTTTCGTCACCTGATACAGTACTAAAACAGCAAGCGACGACAGGAAATCGTAGATAAAGGGTTAAATCCATCCTGGATCTCCCCCTAATCACTCCTAACAGAGTAACACCTCTCGAAACGAGTTAGTCACCTCCTAAAACGCGTGAAACGTCGTCGTCGACGGTTTCCACGTTAGCGCGTGTCATCCCCATCGAAATCACTGTCACCGATTAACCCCCAAGAGGGACGAGTATCGTTCGAGATAAAGATCGCACACCAATAGGAGATTCTCGCGGAAACTTCCACAGTTTCCCTCACCCCTTCTCCAAATCTTGGTCAATCGATAATCGTTAACACTGGAACTACCTATCGGGTCAAAAATGACCCATCGGAAACTTTCGAAGCAACGCGAACACGTTCGATATACCACGGCAAGCATTATCGTTTCTAACTTTCCAAATTTTGCACAGAATCTAATTTTCCAAGCGCCGGTTTACTTCCATAAAAATTCACTTTTAGAAAGTCGCTAATGTCAACTCCTCGACGTACTGACTATCCGTCTCACAAATTAAAACGAAAATTGGCGTTGAACTGAATTTCTCTTACCGATGCGACTGTTTTTGTCAGACCTTGACCAAAATCCGTGACACGAGTTTGGCTCGTTATCGTACGACAAGGGGTTGAGGTATCCAAGTGAAAGTTGAGCAGGATGGGCGAAGTGATGGTTCATGCTCGAAAACTCACCGTTCGTCTCTCTTGTATTTTGCTCGAGAAGACTGGTTTCCCGCGGGAATGAATGACTGATGAGCGTTCCCCTCTGCACATCCCCATCCCCCGTCGGCTGTGTATACCAGCAATTCTAAGATTCACTTTGCGGGGACGCGCGAGATAAATTGCGGCCGCATGCAAATATCCGCGATACGTCAACGCCATGGCGAAAGGCTCGTTACGCGCGTGCCGCGTGAAAGCGACGCCGTTATCGCGTACCATTGTTATCGCCAGCCAGCGACACCGCTGATAGGCGATCTCGCGATGAACAAGTGCACCGTTCGAAAATTCGGATCCACCGGTTCGAGTTTTTTCTTGCCAACGAGAATACACGAAGCGAGGTGTCGATCATCCAAGGGCTCCACGGGAAACGTTTGAACTGCCGAGAGAGGTGTGCGGGAGAAGAGGACAATTAGTTGCAGCATTCTGCTTCTTTTCTTTTTAATTGTGATTGCTTTTGAACTCGACTGGGGAGATGGAAATTGTTTATTTGATGTATTCGTTGCAAGGTTTCTCTTTGAAGATTTAGAGAATGTTTTCAGTGGTGGAAATGCACAGTGTTCGAGGAAATTTCAGGTACACGATGAAAGCTGGATTGTCGGTTTTTATGAAATACGTTCATCACTCGAGTTTTCCATCGTTTAAGATAAACTGAAACATAGTTAAGAATCTAAGGAGAAATTTCCATTGCTCTTCGTAATTTTACTATGAAAATTTGAGGAATTAATCAGAATCCTTCAAGATATGACGTACAATGGACATATAGGTGACGATCTGAGCCAAAATTTGCATTGCCGCTCATAATTTGACGATAAAAATATAAATTAATCAAAATTTCTCGAGGATACGAGGATTCATTTGGAAACTCGTTCGAATCGCATATTCTTTTTCCAAGTTCATCACGAACTATTTCCCTTAACCAAAACATGAACGCAAACTACCCCAAATTCCTCCAAATTCACAGAAAAAAACACACTCCAACATTACCGTAACACCACTTCATCTCACCACAAGAAAATAAAAGACCGAGTTCAAAACTCCTTTTTACCATCCCAAGAAGAAGAAGAAGAAGACCAAGACTAAGAAGAGCCACAAGCACGAATGACCTAGAAACTCCGTAAGAAACCGCAAGGATTAACGAGAGGAGCATCAGAAGTGCGTCAGTGTGGCAGTAACATTCTCTTCGCGGTACGCACGCGCTTGATCAATGCGTGCTCATCCGTCACGCGAGAAACATTAAATTTCCCCCGATCGAAATGGACGAAGGTGTCCCATACATCATCGAAGAAATGAATTCATCTTCCGTTAATGAGCGTCGGCGGTCCCCACGGGTGAAACGAGAAAGAGAGTGAGAGAGAAGCTCGTCGCTGCTGGCGAAGGGAAGTCGTAACTTTAATGCGCAGGACGACAGGATAATCATTATTATACCGCGCGGCTTGGTCTGCGGGGGCGTAAACCGGATGTTGCTCCGCGTGCTCCGCGGTTCCGCCCTTGTGGACGACGTTTCGAATTCCCGTATGAAAAGCCACCAGGCTTCGCGTATATACACGCGGCATTTGCATTACTATCGCGGGCAAGAAGGACGTTTCCTTTTTCGAGAGATACGCGTGTAGCAAGGATGAAGTCGTCGTGGAACCATTTGGGGGATAAAGTGAGATTTATCGCTTGTAATTTTGCTGCTTGCGGATTGTTACCGATTCGAGATTCTATTGGGAAATTGGGCTGGACTTTGCGTGAAGATATTTGGCTTGTTCAATGGAACTGGAAAAGTTTATAGACATAATTTTTGTGGGAGAGATATTCGAGTTTGAAAATACCAAAGTGCTGTGCACGATGGTTTTATCGGAGGCCGTGTTTGTCTATGCTATTGTTAAAAAAGTATGTTTACTGTAACTTCTGCGGACTGAAATATTGTTTAAATTCCATGTAAAATCATCGTAGAAATGTACAGGAAATGTATACCACGATCATCGATCACAGAATTCACAATCATCCTCCTCCTTTGCATACCACTTTGTAACAATTCGACGACACAAAGAAAAAGCACCGTCACGTATAAAATCAATTTCACCGAATAACAACGGTCAGCAAATTCGACTTGGAAAAATATTAAAAAGATATACCGTGTATGTACAAACTCGTGCAGCAATCTAGTCATCCGTGAATCGGCAAATTTTTTTAAAAAAGCTCCACTGTCCAAACACGGCGGACCTATTTATCGATCAGCGTCGGTTCTATTTGTTTTTAATACAATCAGCCCGAAACTGGTAGCTTTGCGTAAATAAACCCGTGGACTGTGATAGGAAGTATCAACGAGCAGGCAGTTGAACGAGAGAAAAAACAACAATATCGCGGGGGAGAGCGGTGAAACTGGTGGCACACCGTGTATATGATCAACAGCCATAAACGTAACAATGAACAATCTGGAACGGTAATTGACCTAAGCCAACTCTCGTTTAGGGAGACAATTTCGACGGTGAACGCGTTACGATAGATCAGAGGAACGGCCACGTCGCCATTGCGACGACGACGACGCGTTGCGTGTTTGTGTGCACGTTTGTGTGGACGCGTGGCGCCGTCGCGACGGCCGGTTTTCCACTTCGAAAAGCCCAGAAGCCATGGCCGTCCAATACATAGACGCAGACGCGGGCAGACGTAAGTGTGTACAGGAGGTTCTTTAACCTTTGCGGAGGAACCTTTATTGGAAGCAAATTGCAAGCCGCGACGACGATCTCTCTGGCCGAGCCACGGATGAAAGTTATCGATCACAGAGAACGAGCGCGACGTTGCGGCTGATTTTACGTTCAATAAAGATTAGGACGCCTGCTGGGAATGGCGCTTACGAAGATTCGAGTTTGAGATACAGGGAAACGAGGCGACGAGACTTTTCTGCGTCGGATGGGGAGATCGTTTTACTGCACGTGTTTCTTTTCTATAAGGTAAAGAGGGTGTCGAATGGGGAGATGGTGTTTGATTTGATACTGTGGGGTTGGGTGTTTGTTTGGTTCTCGTGATTTTTGTTATTTTTGTTTTTTTTTAATTTAATGTTCAATTTTTAAATATTCCAGTCTCTAACTCTTCTAAGTCCCAAAAATCCTAAATAGTCAAAATTCGAAGTCCTCGAATCTTTAAGCGCGGAAGTTTTCAAATCTACAAATTTCCAAGTGCCCAAGACTCTCTAAGTCCCAAAATCCAAGTCTCTAACTCCCCGAAGTCCCAAAAAATCCAAAAAGCTCAAAATTCCTAAATCCTTCAAATCCGTAAGCACAGAAATCTTCAAACTCCTAAATGCCCAAGACTCTCTAAGTCCCAAAATCCAAGTCTCTAACTCCCTTAAGTCCCAAAAACTCCGAAATACTCAAAATTTCTAAACACAGAAGTCTTCAAATCCGCAAATTTCCAAGTCCCAATAATCCCAAAATACCTAAATCTCAAAATTTCCCCCTAAATTTAAGTCCCCAAGCATCCAATTCAATATCCAACTCCTACTCTATCCCCTTCATCCACTCTAGCTCACCCATGCCACCCAGAATCTTCAAAGAAAAACACCTAGATCACACGGCGGCAATCAACGAAACAGGGTGAAAAAATACGAGATCCATCGTGACGATCGTACCAGGAACCACCGTCGACGTATTCCATTAACAGGGGATTTCTATTCAGCGAGAAGGATCGAAGATGGCGAGACACGGTCCACGTGTACCGGGACTTTTCCCGGCTGCCTCATAACGTATAAGATCCGAAGCGTTTAGTAGACGCGATCCGGGCCAGGCCTCTGTAAATCACCCCGATAGGGAAGCGGGGCCGTTACGATTCCGACCAGAAACGAGGAAAACCGGACGACAAAACGGCAGTTCGCGCCGAGACCGAGCCATTCAATTAAGTTTATCTCCGGCCCTTTCCTACTGCCGCAGCATCCACATATATCAGTTTCCTGCTGGAATCTTGCAACCTGACCACGTAACCATCCAGCTGTACCGCTTGTCAGACGTACCTGTACTGTTAAGGACAAGTGTACGCAGCTGTACGGAAAAATCTAATCTCGCTGGTTCGCGGAAGCGTAAGTACCCGTGTCATCGGCTGAGGGATGCTTTCTTCAAGTATACTTAAAGTGTCTTCTATTTTCTTCCCCTTTGGCAAGTGATTTTACAGATTTTTCAATCCTTCGGATAGTCTTTTATTTTTGCATTAGGTTGCACTAAATGGTAGAATTTCTCCTTCGACGATGCATTATTACGAAAATTTCGTTTTCCTAAGTCGCTTAGTCCTTGAGGTATTGAAAGAAAATTTTTCTATCACAAATTACAAATATTTTTTCAAGAATTACGGGCAATATGAAATTATGTAAGTATTTAGGTTGCTTCGCTCTTTCTATTTGTTCAAATTTTAGAATCTACGTTTTTATTTTCCTTCTGCATAGAGATTGCGAATAATCTGGAATAAACGATCGGTGCCACTTTCTTCTTCAATAAAGCATCGGTGACAAGTGAAAATACGGACCTTCTCGACCGCATTCGATGTTTTTTCTTCCCCTCGGTACGTTTACAGCCCTGGCGTGTTTCGGTGCAAATGGTTACGTATCTTATCTATCCCCTATACGATACTTTCAGTTCCTTCCTTTCCATTTCGCCGGTCCATTTCACCGTTCGTAAGTTCATTTTTCCGTGATACCGTCCTTGCTCGTGCGTAAAATGGCCATTCGGCTTCGCTCGAATTTCGAGCTTGTCCATAAAGTTGCTTTAAAGCACGAGAATAGGGACTAGCCTTTTTTCGGATAAGGGAAATGACCCACTTTTCGAACGTATCTACGATCGCCAAGGAAAGTTGTTTTTTTTCCCAACGATTTCCCTATCGGCCGTAGATAGGGAACTGTACAAATTTAACTTTTTGTCGTCCAACTTTTATCTCAATTGGTCTACTTTGTTCGCCAGAGTGTATTAGCGAACTTCCTTTTTTATCTTCGGAGTGTAGAAATTTGTTTTTCTCCCGAAGATTAGCATTACTTTATCTTACTTTTAAAGGATAATTTGAATACCACCATTTTTCATCCTGACAATTCTTTAAAAGATTAATTCTACTATTAACAATATTTATTATTTACTTCTGAAGAGTATCATCCATCTTCCAAGAATTTCCAATTAAAATCACTTTTTACCAATTCTCCTTTCACTTTATTACGAGGTAATCCCATAAGGTCGCGTCGAATTTTATAATTCAGCTCAATATTTCCAACAAACCTAAAAATTTGATAAAAGAAACGCAAGTGCCTAAAAACCGAATTTTCACCGAAATACTTTTCGCTTTCGACACGAAATAATGGGATCACCTAGCACCTACAACTGTGCTAAAATTTAATTCCCACACCTCCCAAAAACAGCAACTGTCGCCAAAAATCAATATACAACTTCATCCACGCGAAAGAGACAAACTTCGTCAAATGACTCCATTGTCAAAAATTCCCTCCGCGCCGAGAAATTCATCTCTCTGAAAAAAGTTGCCTCCGTTGTTCGACAGGAAGGTTCGCAGAGAAAAGGGAAGGGACGAAGCTTCGTCCTCGACGAAGGAGAGACGTCGTCTACCGGGATAGGGAGAGGCAGTCTGCCGTGAAGGCGATTCCCACTCTTCTTAAAATCCACCCTTCGTCCTCTTATACTTTCCCTTCCGTTCGCGCGCCGCTTCTTCCCCTTGGCCTTCTCTCAGTTAGGTTAATGGAACGCATTGCCGCAAACGACAGGAAAGTTAAGGCCGTTTCCGATTGCAAATGGACCGAAGGCAAATCACACACACACACACACCGGCCACGGTTTGTCGATTTCGTTCGCGTTCTGACCATTTTCGACACGCAGAGCTACCCGAAAGTATCCATCCGGAGAAGAATTTCGGGACGTTAACGACCGTTGAAACCTGTTTATTCCGTTGATGGTTACTCCTGTTCGAAAAGGATCGAGCAATATTTGAAGGTATCCGGCAGACTGGAGGATGGTATAAACTTTTGCTCGGTACCGTAGAAAAAGTTTCTTCTTTGTGGAGGGACAGTGGTACCAGGGGTTGCCTTTTGGAAACTTTCAACCTGTTGCCTTGATATAAGATAGGTGGAAATTGAAGAAATCGAGTGGCAAACGAAGTTTCCTATCCTGTTATCCTTTCTTCTTTTACCTCGTTACCTGCTCTGTGTTTCTTGCTGAGAAATATTCCGGTCTTTCTCGTTACGAAATCGACCAATTTGTGGCAACTTGTCGCATGGAGACGCGAATTTCTATTACGCAAATTAATGTAACGTAAAATAGGTGACAAATTCAATTTCTCCAGAGCTCAGATTCACGTCATTTAAATCGTCTCTCTTGTACACAAAGTTGCAAAATTGTAAAAATTTCATTTCTCAGGAAAAATGGAAGCTACTTTGTAAATTAACGTATAATTGCAATTATATGCTCCTCTGTGCAATTATTGTTTCAAGTAAATTAGAAGGTACAGTGCAAAATACAAAGTAGAAAATAGCTGACAGGAACCACTGCAACGATTTCAAAGGAGGCAACTTCAACTTCGGTACGAACTTCAGAGCGTGTTTACATTTCATCTCATGCTCGAGACACTTCTCAAGCAGAGCAACTAAGAAACTACGACGAGTCAAGATTACGAACGACCATCAACGGGTCCGTTCCATCGAGTTTTCAATTAATCGTGCCAGCTTTTTCCCCCCAAAAGAGAAAACGTTTTTAAGCCCCGAAGGAAGTTCCAGCGTTTACCAGCGTGCAACACGGTATTTATCGCGGGGTAAAATATCGCCGAGAGAGCGGAAGAGGAAGTAAGCAAAGAGCAAAGATGAAACTTTTCTGTCGCCTCGAAATGAAACGCCCGCCTCGTTATTGCCTGTTTATTCTGTTGTTTCACGTGCCGCGAACGAAAGGAAGGAAGGAACGCGTTTTCAGACCAAATCCCTCTATTTCTGAATTTTAGAACGAGCATTTTTCATTCGTGCGCCATTTTTCTGTCTCTTGAAGCAGAAACGTTGAAAATTTGCAACATTTATGGAGAATAAATTAACGAGATTTTCGGCGATTTTAGAAATCTTAATTTAAATTTGGAAAATTTACAAATTTAGCATGTATCGTGAAAAATATGGCGATCGGTTAATTCGCATACTCTTCTAGGTTCATAATAGCTGAAAATTAATTGCAATGCATAATGTTCGCGATCCACGCTCAACTTTAAACCAATTCCGTTTAAAAGAGAAAGCTAGCAAGAAAAACGAAATTTTCCACGGTGGAAACGGTGCACATAATTGGCAATATCGTAGCATTAGCATTTCGCCAAGAATTCGCACGGGAGAATACCTGCAGGGACGTATTCTCAAGGGTCCAAGCACTTTCACCTGTCCTTCCTTTCAATTCACTTTCACGGCCCGTTTATTCATGAAGAATTCTCTTTGTTTTTCTTTCCTATAGATCTTTCCTGTAGATTCACTTTGCTTTCCTTTCCACCGACCTCTCCTATCGATTTCACTGTTCAAATCTTTAATCAAGAATGTACATCTCAGAAAAACTAACTTAAAAAAGAAAGCTATTCGCTTACACTAATTTTTACATTATCATACCCAACAATAAGAATAGATTTTTTTAAATAATTGCACGTTAGGCAGCAACATTAAAAATGCAGAATTTCAATCGTACAACCCTTTCATCCGAAGTGATCTCAAATCTTTAGCTATCCAGGAATGAATAAAAAAAAAATTTCACGCAAATCTGCATTAATCGTTAGATTTTTGAATAATTTGCATACGAATAGTGTACGTTTAATAGCAACACCAGGAACGTAGAATTTTAATCGAATAACCCTTCCGTCCGATCTAACCCCTTCCAATCTCTACCCTAAGCAATTTTATCCCGCGAGCCCTGTATTCGTTACAAATAATAGGCTATTTCCTCGACAACCACTTCGAACATGGTACGCGTGTTGCTCGAGTGGCGTTGAAATAAGTTACAAGCGTTACGACTCCCGTCCGTCGCTTTCCAGCAACCCTTTACCCTGACTTATCGAACGGCGCGCCATGTGGCACGAAACAACATTCGAAAATTGTAAAACAACATCGAATTTCACTAGCAGGCTGTAACGTAGTGCGTAATAAAGTGAAAAGTGAAAAAACGAAATTTGTAAATGATTATGTCGAAGGGAAGATATTGAGAGGACTTGAAGGAGAATTTTTAAATACTCGCGGAGAAGTTTCGAAACGTAAACTCGAGTAGACAGCTCTCGAAGTAACTTCGACAGGATTTAGATATCGTCTGAAAATTGTCTGGAAGTGTTCCCGGCATTTTTTTACGTTCCAAGATCGAGAGCCTGGCAAAAATTCAAATAACTCCGATGAAATTCTCCGGCAACTTCTCTGGGAAACTCTCTTAACAACAGTTACCAGTTTTCGTCCTTTCTACGTGACGAATTTATCGACTTTCTATTTTTAAAGGGTTTTATTACGTAGTAGTACGTAGTACTACTACGAAAAGTTAAAAGGAAAAGTCATACTACTTGAGTAGATAATAAAATAATAGGAAATTGGTAAAAAGTAGTATGCTAAGTGAAGTTTAAGTTTTTAATCTTCAGTTTTGGTTATGAAACGCTTAGAGAGGAGAGGGATCGCAAATTTTAGGAAAGTTCCTAGAGCCCCTTTGAGATTTTATTATAGCAGAGAGAAATTCATTAGTTATTATTTACATACTATTTATTTACCTATTGCACATTTATTGTTATATATTTATTTACTATTGTTATTCACATATTATTTATTTACTATTATTATTTACCACCCTATCCCCGCCCCAGGAGAAATTAAATCGGAAAATTTTTTTTTTCCACCTGGCGGTCACCCATCCTTGAGCCGACCGCGACCAATGATGCTGCACTTGGAATATCACCGAGGCTTCGCGCAACCCACCCGCCCGACACCCACGACATAAAAACTTCAACCTATTTGCTATTTAAGCTACCTAAATTATAGTTTACCTATTACCATCGTCTAGTCTAAACCAACCACTTATCTCGTGTGTTATCGTTAAATATTGTAATTTATTAAAATGAAGTTCTAAAGCAAATTAATTTTATTATTTATGATAGGTAACGTAGCGTTAATTACCGTATTTATATTAATACTCTAAATTGAACAAATTAGCAAAAGAGTTAATCGCTTGATTCAACTGTTCCATGAGGGAAAATTGTATACCAGTTTCACGTAGAGAAAGGAGAACCTTGTTCAATCTCCATATTGATTTGCTTCTCATACCCGTTTCTTCCTCCTTTTATCACCGTGTTGAAGTAGTCGAATATCTCACGTAAGAATTATATCCTGTCCTTCCGCAAAGGGTTAATAAATGAATATCTAATCAAAAATAGAATTTTACGAACAAAATTACTGCATTTATATTAATACTCTAAACTGAAGAAATAGTTTTGCTTCTACGCTAGGTAACTTTTTAGCCAAATTTCTCCGGCAACTTATGGGTAACTCTCTTACCAACAGTTACCAGAAGACCATCTCAGCCTTCGTTTTTCTCTCTTTCCAGGAGAAGTTGAGGACGAAAGAGCGGAGAAGGATAATCGGTGATAGGACATGAAAAATGAAATTTAACCAGGAAGTCGTTTAAAAATCACTCCGTCGCGTCCTGTTATCCTTCGAGCTTTTATTTCTGTGCAAAGAAGAAGTCTCAAATCTGCTATTATATTCATCCCTTGCTATACTCCTAATAATTCTTCGATAAATAACATTTAACGACCACAATCGTTCTATCGAACTAATTTCAATTTTTCTACATTTGTTTCCAGAGTAAATCACAACTATTCCGCTAATTTCAAAAATTTCAGAGGTTCAATATTTCCTATAAAAAGTGCACTTTACTCTTCGCTAATTTCAAAAATTCAATATTTTCTGTAAAAAAAAAGGACTCTTCGCTCTGCGCTAATTTCAAAAATTTCAGAAATTCAATATTCTCTCTAAAAAAATACACTTCGCTCTCCGCTTCGACGAAGCTAATCGTAAATCTTCACGGAATAACCCTTCCTCGATTTCACGATATTCACAGTTTGATGAAGACCGGGGCGATCAATCTTTTCGAGTGCAGAGGATCGTTCGATCATTCGCAAGACAGAGAGCATCGATGGGGAATAAATAATTTTAACACGTCTGAGTCAGTCTCCAGGAGTTGGCAGCCACGGAAGCCGCATAAATCACGCGAGATTACGCTTCGTCGGTGTGTTTCCCGATTTTTCCACTCGTTGCGCCCGCTTGTTTTTGTCACGATACTTTATAGGGTCGGCGGAACAGAGGGGGAGAGAGAGAGAGAGAGAGAGAGAGAGAGAGAGAGAGAGAGAGAG
>NW_017100268.1:2679933-2689436 GCF_001263275.1 Habropoda laboriosa | reverse complement strand
ATATCACCGAGGATCCGCGCAACCCACCCGCCCGACACCCACGACATAAAAACTTCAACCTATTTGCTATTTAAGCTACCTAAATTATAGTTTACCTATTACCATCGTCTAATCTAAACCAACTACTTATCTCGTGTATTATCGTTAAAAAGATATCGTTAAATATTGTATTTTATTAAAATGAAGTTCTAAAACAAATTAATTTTATTATTTATAGTAGAAAGAATGCAGCGTTAACCCTTTGCGATCGGCACATTTCTCTGGTTGGACTATCAGCTAGTCGAAGCAAATTTAAATTTTCAAAGTTATTTTTGCATAGTTTATTTATTATATATATAAGGATATTGAAAAACAGAATATTTTGAAACTGATACATTTTGTTTAATACATACTAGTTATAGTGCATAAAAATAAAACGTTTTAATTTTTGTAATTTTCCAAAGTATGATACTTGACAAAACAAAGATCATGCCGCCATAGCGGCGACACCGATTTCTAGAACAAAATTGAAATGCCGCCACTATGGCGGCACCGATCGCAAAGGGTTAAAAGCGATGGGTTCACGTTTAATTTTTAGAATCAAATTTTTAGATGAATTGTTCTCGAAACTTTATTGTCACACCTGATACGCAATCGGTCAAAAATTTCAGGCTACTTGAAAATTTACACCAATATTTCTCAATAGCAATTTGACTTTGTTTCGATAGATTAGAATAACAAAAAAGTTCGTTAAATGTTTCCTAAATTGGCTACCTTCTTTCTGCAAAATTTTCAAGCTTTTGGCCGACAGTGTACATATTTGGAATTTCGTGCTGTTTTATTTTGGATCAGAATAGGTTTATTGCAGTTTTGGCTATAATTAACACATTGCATACGGAACTTTATCTTCTGTATTACAGAAACTAGAGACTAGTATCTTTTTGATTTTTCAGTGGTTCTTTCTCCAAGCATACAATTTGTCATTTGCCTTACTGATTTACTTCATTAACAATAGTTACGTATCTATTATTTTTCCATTTCGATTTTATTTATTCATACTTATCTTCCGAGGACGAAATTTCAGTAGAAAGTACCGTTCGACTTCACTCGGGAAAATTATACAACTTTTCTTGTATGCGAATTTTTTTATTGTCAGTTCAATTAAACACTTTTGCTTGTTACGCTGTTTATCATTCGTAATCACATTTGCATATCGTGACATAGATATAATTCCATAATCCCTCTACAATGTTCAGTTGCGGGATATCTCATGAGCCGGACGCAATGTGTTAATACTTGACGAATGGTTCATATCTATCATTCGACTAATCCACCGACTATAATCACCCGTTGCTACGCATGAGACTCAAAATTGGAAACGACGCAACAGCAAACATGCAAATATACAAAGCAAGTTTCGTTTATAGGAGAGAGAGAGAGAAAAAGAGAGAGAGAGAGAGAGAGAGAGAGAGGGACCAGGCATGTCAGAAACAGACCGAACGCGGCTCTGTCGTGTATCATTTTCGTTCCACCGACGCGATTTCGACTATACACCGAGCCTCGAATGTGAGAAACTCCGTGGATTAAAACCGAGTATATACGGGATTACCTGGGATACACCGCGAATTTATGCGTCTTCGTAAGACACGGTGCTTCTTCATGTTTGCAGAGAGAATTGTAATAGCGAGGGGGAACGGTGTGGAGTGGTGGTTTGTTGGGAATTTTAGGGTAATTTTGGTGCACGTTGCTCTGCTTTAGAGACGGTGCTGAGAAATTGAGAACAGAGTAATTAGCGCCCGACTTCGTTTAGCGATCTACGTATGCACGAAACTCAATTAGAATTCTCTGAAATTTCGAAGAATTCGATCTTCAAAATATATCCTATATAGACAAATAACGAACCTTATTTTACAGATTTTACAAGGTGAAAATATGAATTTTGAAAATTCTAAATTAATGTAAAACATTCGAATTCAATATTGAATTCCTTCTCATAATTTTCCAAAATGAAATTTTATTTAAAAATAATATTCAACGAACACAAAAATTCTGAATTAAAATCAAACATTCCAACTACCTTCCATACTGAACTAACAAAACATTCAAATTTCCTAATTTCTTAACTAATCATCCCCTCTATCTCACCGTCTTCTTTCCCACGCGAAATAGTCTCCGCGATCCTTCACCTCCAGAAAACAACCCGCAATTCAGCCAGGAAATCACATTCGACGGTTCCAACGTTCGCCAATTTCGGCTAGATACCAGCGTATCGCGGGACAACTGGCCAGCCAGATAATCCGCAGAATGGCGCGAGATAATTCAGCGGATTCCGCGAGGCCGGATAACCGAGACGGAAGCGATTACAGGCGTTGGAAGGCGGCATCGAAATGACACAACACAGAATAAATCACGGGAAAGGAGAGACGTGTGATTACGGTTAGGCGAACGTTGCACAGAGTTTACGAGGGATTCTGTTATCTGATACGAACTCGCTAGACGGCGTCAAGTGCAACATTCAGGTAGCCTGCTCACGTACTTTTCTACCCCTTCTCTTTTCCCATTTACCGCCAGAGAATTTTTCTTCTCTCATTCAACCTGTAATTACTTCAATTTTTCTCTTTGCTTTCCGAACGACCAATTTGACAGTATGAATGTTTAGAGCGAGTGAGCGAGTTTCGAGAGCTAGAGAGAAGAGGGTTTGGATCGAGTGGCTGAGATCAGGGTGCAAAAGAAGAACGCATGGCTAGCCAAGGTTTTAGGTGAACGTGTCCTGGGAATGTTTGCGTGGTTTGTCCGGGTACAGTGAAAGGGATGATGGAACGGAGAAAGAGAGAATGTGTGGGTTTTGTGTTCTGTTGTTGCTCGAGTTGCAGATTAAAAGAACTGTTTTAACTTCGTTTTATATTTATCACGAGTAAAAATCCCATCTTTTCATTTCGAAGCAGTCATTATAATTAGCCTGCGGATACTTAGGCAATTATGACATATTGAAATATGCAAAATAGGTGAAATTAATTTTGCCTACCTTACCGACTGTGCTAAATATTCTAATTTTACTCTCATATATTTTGCATATGTTAATACATTATACCTGCACAAACATTCGCAGTCCGCCTATAATATTCGCCAATGTTTTCGCAGTATAAATGATCGAAGCTCGCGATTGTCTCACTCACCTTGTTGATCTGTCGTTGCAACTTTGTGATAGTCGCTCGATCTCGCTGCGAAGCGAGGCGTTCAGCTTGTAATGCCTGCTCCAGTTCCTGGACTCGCTCTTCCAGACTCTCCTGAAACACCCAATAATTCTCCGTGAAAAACAATTGGAAAAAAATCCCCAAATTTACGAGTAAAGCGCACGAGAAATCTCGCGATTCTACGTAGAAAATTAATTCGGTCGCGTAAGACACCGGGTGTTTCTGTTATATTGCTAATATCGATGGCTGAAAACACGGGGAAAAAATTACACACCACCACCCCTCTCTCTAAATTCGTAACTTGGAGTTTGTGTGTACTCGACGTTAACGAACCCGGAAAAAAGAGGAGATCCCAGAGTTACGGAAACATTTAACGAACTCCGTTGGCGGTATTTTTTCCGCGGAGAGAAAAAACGGAAAAAAAAAAAGAAATAGAAGGAGAAAAAAATCGTGTAACTGACGGGGGAGGAGCGGGTTGAACCGGTATTTCTCGGTTTCCGCAGAGCCGAATCGGCCATCCGCGTGCTCGTAATCTCCAAGTACACGTAGGAGCGCGATCTCTCGAGGAACTTTAAGCCCCTGTTAAGGCAGCTTAAAACTCGAGCAACAGGAATTACGGAAAGTTTCCAGTTCCGTTGCGTTTGCGGCCGCGGAAGTTAATTGAGAAACGGTCGAGCGTAAGCTTTCGATCTATGCGCGATTCCGGATCCAATCGCCGCGCCGCGCCGGCCAACTGGGTCCCTCAGATAACGTTACCTGGAACTTCGGTCCTTGTTCAGGTTAAGGGACGATTTTTTAGTTTAGATTTGAACGGAGATACCGGACCGCTTGGTAATCAGACGGAAGATTGCGATCGATTTGAAAGTTTGGGACCACTGTGCGTGCCATTGCAAAGTAGCGATCTTCGGGTCGCTTTTGACCCATAGCCTTCTTATTTTTTTAATAACTTTTGGTGGTATTGAGTTTCCTTAACATTGTGGACCATGAAAGATAACACTATCCTTCCCTTAACATTGTATTAAAAGTTTATCGTCTAGGTTTACATAGCGTGCTGATAAAAATTCTTACACATAAGGTCTTCGGGTCTTTTTTGATCCCAGAGACATCACTCTCCATTTACTAACAAGTGAAATAAGAATTTTATCAAAAATTAACCGAAGAAAAACGAGGGACTGATCGCTAGATCCATCTAATCCGAAAACCGTCGATTTTAGAGGTCGACATCCCTCGAGTACCGAAAAGCCGATGAATCGGCTAGCGGTAGATAAAGTGTGAAGTGTTACAAGGGTTAAAAATCTGACCAAGAAAAACCCAGGAGTTTACCTATTCCAATTAAAATTAACAATTTCCCCACGAACGGGCAAGGTTGAATTTACCCCGTAAACACCAACCAGCCGTAAAAATTGCACCAAGTGAAGGAAGCACCTGAGAAGTCACGTTCCAATCGTAAAAAAGCCCCAGCTCTCTGTCTTCGAGGTCCCGACAATCCGACGGCCCTTTTCACTTTTTCGCCCTGGTAACCCTACCGCCGCCCACGGAATAATAACTCGTGCTCGCCTAATTTACGTCTTCGACCAGGGTATTTCCGATTATCAAAAGCGCTCGTTCAGCCGTGAAACGAACGGAATGCTAATGAGTCGACCCACGAGGGCTGTTGGTCGCGATTTGACCATAAGTATCGGTGCAATCCATTAGATTCGAGGCGACGCCGACGGTTTCAGGGGTCCTCGAGTGTCGACCCAACGACGTTTCGCGTTGGCGCGACCACGCGGGGGATGATTCGTATGCGGGGGCACGTAGCTGCAATTCACCCTTTCCAACCCCTCCGCGCTCGAGTCCACGTTTTAGTGCTCCACGAGTACGCCTGGCTATTGTTTGTCGCGAACCAACGAAATTATACCGGGTGGTCCGCGTGACGTCGATCGCGTCTCGGTTGGACGGCACGGGGTAAAAGGCGAGTCGGTGAATTTTTGGGGGGGTTGATTGATATTGCAAAATTAGTTGCGGGAGTTGATAGTAAATTCTGTTTCTTTTTGTAAATTATTTATTAGAATGCTGTTGAACGTGTTAGAGGTGGCGTGTTGCAGAAGTTTGAGAGCTTTTCGACTGTTTTTTGGTGTTGTTGTGCTTGCGCACGGTGATCTAGCAGGTTGTAGAAACACTGATGAATTACTGGGGAAACTGGTGAATTACCGACGACTCGCGTAATTTACTTTGTTTGAAAACAAAGTTTTCGGAAAGTTTGGTTTCGCAAGTGTGCAAAGTGCTGTAATTTTTATCGCATTGTAAGTTATTTTGTGTTAAATTGCAGTGTGCGTTACAATTACAGGTGTTACGTGTGATATGATAATCTTATCTAAAAATTATAGTTACTTTGGTTTCAAATTTTTTCAAGCCAATTTTACAGATTTTTTTCGTTTAAAAAATATCAACGAGGCGAATATTTTTGTTAGGGGAATTTGGAGTGTTTCCGAACGATCGAGATGAAGTTGCAAGAGAGAACGTTCGCTGGTGAAAGTTCCGTTTGTCTCGGGATTAATTCGTGATACACCCTGTATAAAGTGGCAAGGGTGGATTTCCTTGCCAGCTCGCGTATACTTGTAAATCTGTATTAAAGGGTTTCCAGAATGACCATGGTTGACATTATCGGGAAAGTATTGGTTTCCCTTGGATTAATGGCGCACGCTGCGCCGTGAATAATTATGAGCCAGCCAGGCCAGAACAAACAAGAAAAGATTTAAGGCTCAGTCGCCCCTCGTTGTAATTTTTCTCTCGCTTCAAGGTTGTATATTTTCCTGTGCTTTCCCACCCAAACATTTTCTGCTTTAGTTTTGTTTACGGTGCATTCTCCAACACACGGTAAACGCAATATTTCCCTTCGTTTTTATCAAAATTTCAAACCTCCTACCAGCGAAAATTCTCATATTTTGCTACTACCAATTTTTCTCGTTAGAAAATACATGTCGATTTTGGCTCAAAGTGGAACGTAAGACACTAAAACGGAAAACACAATACTTACTTTCACAAATGATATTCAAAATTTAATTATTTTTAATTCTCAAAGATGAGAAATTGCAAAAAAGATGTTTAAAAAATTTGACGTCACTCAGCAAGGTCGCCAGCTTACAAAGCTAATCACGCGTCTCTTGTTACCCACTTGTTGTCCCAGAAACTTTTGCTACACCCTGTACAATCCAATTCTTCCCGAAATTCCGTCATTCTTCACCCTCCACCCTCGATTCCCCCAGCATCTCAAGAATTCCTTCACGGTCGTCCAGCGAAAGCGGGACATTCCCTAAACAATAAGCCCGTCTGGCCGTATTTTTCCATAATTAATCGGAATCCATCGAATCCTCGCCCCGCATCCCTCCAAGACGGCGTGCGCGTTCTCCGTCTCGTCTTTCAGACGGCAGCGTCTCGTCCACACGGTCGGCGCAATTATAACCAAGCCGTCCTCCCTGTATAACTAGCCCTTGTCTCGTGTTCACCCTTCACGGTGGACGGAAGGGCGTCACCATTCGGAAGACCCATAGAATTAGTACGGGGACTTCCGGGACGTCATTTAAAGTACAGAACCGCCACGATGAGGCCACTCTATATGCAGAGATTCCGTTAAATTGCAAACGCCCATTTTCCAAGGGGCCAATGGTGGGAGGCGAAATGGGCAAGAGGTGAACGAGGAGGGCAAGGGTAAGGTCCCGGGTCCGTGTCGCCCTCGAGTAATCAGACGGTTAACTCGATCCAGGGAACGTTTACGGGACGACAGCTCGAGCCGATTTTCTTATGCCCTCGGAGAGAGAAAAGCTTCCGCGTGTCCTACGACGTCTGTCCGCCTTTCTCGAGGACAGATACTCCTCCCAGGGAATGTTAATCTCGACGGGAATGAATTTATTCCAATTCAACCGAGAAAAGATTAAATCGCGCTCCAAGGACCGGCTAAGGGTGTTATGAAAGAGATTGATTGAACAGGGCCAATTGGCTGTTGTGCAGATGTCTGGCTTGCTGGGATGGCTCGTTTCGCTTTGCAGTTTCAGCGTTGGGAAGTGAAGCTTGGATTAGCTGTTTGTATAAAAGACAGCTTTAATTCACCGCTTATCATTTTTCGTAAAAATGTGGTTTTCACGTAATTTTCAGGACTTTAAATTCTCAAGGCTGCTATGCGGCGTTCTTATTGCTTTTGCGTTGGAGTTTCAGTGTTGAGAAATAAAGCTGAAACACTTTGATACACGACAAATATTTCATTTTCTCTTCGTCATTTTTCGAAGAACGCGATTCTTTCACCCCTTTCGCGGCGTGTAACCGCGACGGAGCTCGATACCGACGAGAAAGAGGCGTCGTCTATTTCGAGAACGAACTATTCAAACGGTCGTGTTTAGGCAAGATCTTGATTTAAGGGTGTTTCGTGTCTCGTTGAGACGCGTCGGGCCGAGCAGCTGTTAGTTGAAATTACGATCGTTTCGCTGCGAAGGTGGAGCGGGGGTGTACGCAACGCGCGGCCAAAGAGAACGCACGGTGTATTCTCTAAAACGCGACGCGGGACCGTCGAGAAATTTGCGCCGACGTCGCGGCGCTCCTTTGTCGTCGCCTGATGCTGACGCGCACGTTCAATTTCGACGTCAACCAAGGTGTGAAACTCCTCTCCAAACAGCGCACCAGCCAACCACGCATCCAGACACTTCCTCTCCCTCTCAAGTCGAGAGTTTCAGTGTTGCAATATATCTTTCTAATTTTCAATAGTATCTTTTACGATTTTATTAACTTAAGTGTCTTTCTGTCTCTGAGGAGAAATTCCGATATTTATCGCGGTACCAGACTCTGAATTATCGGAATTATACTCCTATTATAGAATTTTTCATTTCTCCCAACTCCCGACACTCCGAAAATCGAACGTCTCGCTATCAACTCGTCTTCGCGAAACCGCCGCGAGAGACCCAAGCAACCAGCTCCTCTAAATCACGAACGTTCGTCCGAAGTCAGGAATAGGAAACAGCTCCAAGTCCTCGGGAGCTGTACAATCAAAGGATTTCCCTATTCATAACAGACTAAATCAAGAAGCAGCGACGTGAGACATCAAACAAGCCCATTCGTAATCCGGGAACCGGTCGAAATCCGAATCTCAGCCGCGATAAATCTGAAAACGAGAGTGACGTCCGAATCGTACCATCTCACCACGGAGATTTAATAGACTTTCAACGGGAAATATGATCGCTTTGCATACGCGGAGAGAGCCTAGAGGCAAGGGTGTCCTTTGCAGCGTGCCAGCCACTTACTCCACAGAGAGACTTACCCCAAAGACGACAACGGCTCTTTGGTGTCGAAATACGTGTGAAGCATTCGTGCCTCTAAATACGACCGCCTCAGGTTAACATCTCCCCTCTCCCTCTTTCTTATCTCCGCGTCTACCAGAGCTCGCGGTCTTCCTTCAAAACGCGTTACACATAAATCTTAATGAACATCGAGGATTTACGGATCGTTTATACACGTTGCTGGAAACGCTCGCTGGGAAGATTAAGCGAGCTCGCGAGACGCGAAACGTTTCAGATTTGCGCGCCGAGGGAAAAATTGATTTTGTTTAATTACCAAGCTCTTCGTTGGGGAATTTTTGCTTGATTAATTGAAGAGATTTCAGTGGTGATTTGTACCGGGGAAAGATTGCCGGGGATTAGCGCTGTATCCTTCGTTTCTCTGCTAAAATATCAACCACGTGAGATCGTTCCTGTGGGATCTAGAAATTTTTGATACTTCATTTTTTCACAAAATTTCAAGCTACTTTTGAAATATCAATTTAAATTTCGGCAAATTAACATTTCATCTTAGACACTGAGGAAGTAGCTCACAGGAACACGGGTCAACAACCTGAAAATTAGTTACTTCACAGCTAAAGTAATTTCACTAAACTCTGAAACAAGACTAAAATATATCTTCGATTGCATCAACCCACTTCGACAGATGAAAAATCGTCAGAAACTCGTAACAACTTGAGCGAATCGTAAAGCAGGAATAAAACAGCGTTAAACCACCGCGTCCACTTTACGATCGCCGTTTATCGCCGATATTCAGTTATCAAGCGTTAAAAAATTTCATTGCCGGTTTAAACAGCGTTAACATACCAATCATCCGCTATTATCGGCGTTGTACAAGCTCCACGGAAGCGTCTATAAACCGAATTTCAACAATCGATCGTTCTACCGCACATCGAAGACTCTCGTTCCATTTAAACGTGTCTAACTGATTTACACGCCGATAAAGATATGATTCTAAACCGATTCACCACCGGCGGTTAATCCTGGCGTTTCTTCCTTTTTCAACGAATTATCGGCGAACACCACA
>NW_017100268.1:2678370-2679665 GCF_001263275.1 Habropoda laboriosa | reverse complement strand
AACACCACAACCCTACACCGGATTTGTGAAAAATCAAAGCGACGCTCGGCGGCATGTCGCCGACACGTGTTTTTAATTTCCGCGTGGAAACGGTCGCACACGGCTCTAAAGGCGAACCCCAAAGCGACGTGGAAATCTCGTCCCCTCTCCTCTTAGGCTGTGCAAAACTCTCTTTCCATCCTTGCTCGTGCGCGGCTAATGAAAATCGAACGATCAAGAGCGGGAAAAGGCGACTCCCGTTCGAGGGATTTCCCTTTGAGTCGCGCGCAAAGCGTCAGAAATCGAAAAAATCGCGTCAAACGCGCTATGCTCCGCGCGGCCTGCGACGGATAAAGGGTTCCCGCTTCTGACGCACGCCGTTCCAATAATATTGCCTTTCAATTTTCCATGCGAATCACTGAAACGACGGGGTAAAGTGACGGAAAGTGGGTTAGTTTTGTAGAATTTGGACGATTTCTGCGCTGGTTTGAACAACGTTAAACGAGGCTATCAGAGTTGTTATCAGAGTGTAGCTATCAATAGTGCTCTGTTTCGAGATTATGGCTAATAAAATTATCGACGTTTTAAAATATTTGAAATTTGTAAATTGTTAAAATTAAAAAATGTGTTACCCATATTTACGATTTTTTTATAAAATTGAAATTTTATTGCACTGTCTACTACGCTGGTAGCCTGAAGTCTTCGCGACAGAGAGTGCTGCAAGTAGGTATATTATCCAGAGAAATTTTTTCTATAAAATAAAATATACAGTGTAAGCAGATATTAAATAGAAAAGAAGTTAATTTAGGTTGCAACAAATTCTGAGAAGAGAAATAAAGAGGTCTTCGTCGTTTCCTTTAAACAGAATAAATTATCAACTTTCAGGCCATTCTAAACACCAATCTAAACCACTTAATCACCGCGCATCCTTCAAAATTGTGCATTACCCGTACAATTTTTCGTAAATTTCAGCGACGTTAATCAAGCAGGCTTTCTTTCCCTGTATAATTCACTTACAGGTTCTCCTCGAGCACCATAGGCGACGGGCAAGGGAATAAAACGGCTTGCGAACGGTAACGAATCGTCGTTATAAATATCGTTTCACCGTGGCCGAGGCACGCGCAGGATAAGCGTTAGTCCTGCGAGCCGGGGAATCGCCAGTTTGTTTCGCGTTTTCCTCCGGTATCCGGGATCCAAGAAATATTCCACGAATGTAGCGGTAAATTATAGCAACGTGTCAACCGGCGAATAATAAATCGCCGTGTGCGTTAAAACGCCGCGGCTCGACGAGCATTAAAAGCCAGCTGCAGAATCTC
>NW_017100268.1:2676977-2678302 GCF_001263275.1 Habropoda laboriosa | reverse complement strand
ATCTTTCAGTCCACTGTTCCGCCGCTACTTCGTAACTAAATTGTAATTCGAATCGTTCCGCGAGAGGAGGAGACCCGGCGCGCGGGATTTTCCCATTGCTCGCGTGCCGGCTCGTGGCTATTGTAATTATTCGATGGTTAATTGGTTGAAATTACTGGATAGTTGTGTAGAGATTACCGAGGTCGACGGGGTTCGGTGAAGTGGAAGCGGGGGGGATAGGGAGGTTAAACAGGCCTTGGTGAGAAGTGGAAACAGCGGCCTTCGGATGTGGAAATCTTTGTCTATGGTGATTGCGATTTCGAGCTTAACCCCTTCAACTGAAATGACGAGTCCAGCTCGTCGTGAACTTTCCTGAGCAAACTGACAATGCCGAGCTGCACTCGCCAGAAATTATCGAGAGCTGAAGCTTTTTATATGAGAAGTATATGTAAGTCGTAGCGAGTCTTTTGCTCTGATACATTTGTTTGCATGCTTCTAGCGACAGTTTGAGCATGCAGCCAGTATCGCGTAAAGTAAATACACGACACGACATACTAATGAAGTGCAATAGCGGTTATTTTACTAGTGATATCCGTCTGTAGAAGTCGTATATTTCTTCGGAGGAATCTTACACATTCACGTGAGCTCGCCTCGGTCTAACAACAAACATTCATGTAAATGTATGAAACAAATATTATTTTTACTAATAACAAATTATTCGAGCAACAAAACCGTAAGTTTCTATATCGATCCCTCCTCTTAAAACCAAGAAAATTAAATTGTCTGCCTGAGCAGTGCTGCCCGAAAATAAATTGCAGTTCAAGGGGTTAAGTTTGAATTTGCGTTCCAATGAAAATTTCTGGATGCGTGTGCTTGACATTTTCTTTACTTAAACCTCAATCTGAATGTCTGAGTTAAAATTTGAATCGGAATATCTGAATTTGAATCTGAACATTCAAATTGTAATTTTTTAATTTTAATTTCAACTTGAATTTAAATCTGAATCATAATATTAGACTTTGAATCTGAATCGGAATGTTCAAATTTCAATTTTTGAACTTCAATTATAGAATTCTGATATTTGCATTTCTGAAATCGCACGTTTGCACTGAAATTCCGCTCGACTATAACAGGAACTCGTTCAGACACCGCTTAATAAGACGTTCAAGCCAGGAGAGACTAATCAGAAGCTCGCGTTACACCGATCGAGCTTCCTACAACCTCGTTAACGACTATAATCGTCCAACAGATCACCTCGAGCGCTGTTTTAATATTAATTACCTGTAACACGGAGAGAGAGAGAGAGAGAGAGAGAGAGAGAGAACGCGATTACTACGATTACGGTA
>NW_017100268.1:2664268-2676957 GCF_001263275.1 Habropoda laboriosa | reverse complement strand
ATTGCCTCATAGCCGTCGATGTGCAATGCCAGCGGTCGCTTTCTATAGAACAATGCGACATCACGGCTATTATTTAGAGCGTACCGGAAGTGCAAGTCGACTCGCCTCGCATTAATATTAATCACTGCCTTTCACACGCTGATAACTACCTTTTCAAAACCGACACAATAAACATCCATGAAAAAAAGAAGAAGGAAAAAAGCACCCTCCTTTTCTTTCCCCCCCCCTTTGCAACGTAGAAACGGTCGAACGAGGCAGTCAAGGCGAGGAAATCGGTACAGGAAATTTCGAGCAGTTACCAGACGTTGAGTAATAATTGAAATAGCATAGCGAGTTCGAGGCGTTGGCCACGCTCGACGTCTGTTCCAAATTTACTCGAAATGCAGCAAGTTAGTCGACGCTTCTCTCTAAAATGTACACGTGCTCCACATGCACGAAACACGCCCAGCTCGTTTGCATGTAAACTATTTGCAAGAGCGAGTAACGCTCGGCATGCACGTCAACCGAAGTGCAACACGTGCTTGCTGATGTCGTCCCGCGCGAACAACATTCGGATCGCTTCAGAAAGTAACCGAATACCTGACTTAGAACTTCGCCCGTTGTAATTTGTCGAACGTGGGAATAAGCGTTTCTGGTAGATACGTGTGACGGAAATTTCGGATTCGTTTGAAATACTTCGATAAGAGTGATAATTGGTGACCAATTATGCATTTCATTGATCAGGAATTTTAACAAGGGACCTTTTTACCAAGTACCCCAAAGCAATGCACTTCACTGTAATTCCAAATCTTTTCCTCCAAATGGAATATACAAAGGTTCAGAAATTTTGAATAAAAACTACCTAATTATATAAAAATCTAACTGTCAACAAACTATTTAACTATCAACAAATCGATAGATTTAAGAAACAATTGATCTTCATTCGCGACGTCACAGCACACCGATTTTAACCCTTTCGAAAGAAAACAAACAAATCTCAACTGTAGTCATTTTGGGACGGTTTATGGCTTGGCCTTGGCGAGTGACAAACACCAGACCGGAGTACCCATCGGTTCGGCCCAGTGATATCTTTGCCATTCGACGGGAGTCGGTTCTTAGCTTCGGTAATAGAGTCCGAAATAAACTACTTTGCACGACATCCTGATTCGAGTAAAGTTCATTAGACCACCTCCTACACAACCCAAAAAAATGTCAAGACTCTAACATTCTCTAAAATATTTAATCCGACTACAACTCTCCACATATTAAACTGTTAACAGTAATACGCACACAAAGGATCCCGTGCTTATCCAAAGCAGTCCTCGAGCAACCCCAAAATAGCCGAAAACTTTTCAATTCACCCTGCACAGTCCTATCGATCGAGGCGATACGCCATGGAACGGAGGACAGGATTAGCTGATTAGCCAATTTAACGAAGATCACGAACGAGAAGAGAGGCCGTATTCAGGGTAGGTCCAGCGGGCGTTCAAGTTGCCCGTCGAAATCCTCTTTGCCGTTTTCCGCGCGGCCCGTAACTTTGATCCTGATTAGCGTGGGCCAACCCCCTAACGGGTAACGAGAGCACGCTTTTAGGGGCTATCGAAAATCTCGTGTAAAAGAGAGAGTGAGAGAGAGAGAGAGGGGGGGGAAGGGGCCCGTTTCTGGTTTAGGTACGCGTGTTCGCGTAATGTACGCGGAAGAAGTGAACGAACGAGAGCTTCAGATGTTCTCACGTCCAGCTGAGCTTTTCGAGCCGATAATTAGGCGGTGAAAAAGCCACGGGGCACGGGGGATGAGACAAATCAGGTGGAAAACAATGTACTTCAAAGGCCTCTGTCGCTCGTTACGAACAAGCTTTCTTTCCTTGATACACGGCTCGAATACGGCCAACAGGCACGCTCTTGCGTTTCTCGAGAGGTGGTATACAAAAGACGAAGGAAAGTCGGGAGGCCGTTAACCTTGTATCGGCAGGGAAAGCGTATTTTTCTTTTTTTTTTTAATAAGGTGGATTTCTTCCTTGGAAGCTTAATGCCGAGAGGGGATTTATTTTGAGGTAATGAATTGACGGGGGAGCTTTAGGATGTGGAATTGGATTGATCGTTCTGGGGTGTATTTTTAATGGGAGATTGTAAGAGTGCTTGTTAGTGATTTCGTCGAGTCTTTTACGGTCGCTGGAATATGTTCTACTGCTGAGTTAACCCTTTCGTTCTCAAACTTTTTAGTAGAAAATGTTTAAACCCGTTAACGATCGTGTCCCGTTTTAATGACACTTTTGCATAAATTTTTCACACAAGAAGTAGGTTTCTCCAAGTTCGTTTGTTTATTACGTTGTTAAACATTAAACGTAAAACGAATTTTTCATCGTTCGCGAGAAGAAAAATATATACTTTGCCTGGAGAATAACAGATGGTTATAGAGTGTTAAACAAAGATTGTCACTCTGGAACAGAGTTCGAGCAACAAGATGTTCAAACTGTTCGAGCCGTTTAACTAGATTAATTTCAATATTCGCAACGAGGTCGAGATTCACGCGGCTGAATGGAAAAGCGGGTTCGTACGAGCAAATGTGACGACGAGTTAAGCTCGCGCGGCGCGTATTAAGTTCCGCGGATATCTCGAGGGCTTCCACGAGCTTCGCATACTGAGGACATGGCGCAAAATTATGCGGGAAATATGTACGAGGCGCCCTTGTATATTGGCCGTCGAGCTAGAAAACGCGAGCCGCCCGCGGCTCGTTGCAAGATACGCTTGGAGTCGTCGTCGCCAGCGTCGTCGTCGTCTGCAGACTTTGAAACTGTTGATGCGTTAATGCAAATGCAGTCCCGTTTCCGGTCTGCCGTTCGCCAGAGGATCCCGCTGTGCCGTCTGAACGCGTTAGAATTAACGCGCCAGCGTAAAATCTATTCAAGCCATTTTCATTCCCATTTTTCCCGGAGCAGTTTAGGGAAATTGCAATTTATCAATTTCAAGCGTTCTGTAATTATTCGAAAAATATTTCCAACAATGTCTCGCAAACAAAAATAATACAAATAATATTTTAGTATTTTTGTCTGCTTTCCGAATTACCCATGGAAATAAATGAAACAAATACATATAAAATTAGAGGTGATGAAAAATGATGAAAATCGATCGAGCAACGAAGGCAACAGAATCTGAAGTGGCGTACGCGACGAGCTCCTTCGATTTTCTGTTAAAAGTCCCGATGGGACCGTCTTCGAGGGCCGTTGCGCGGTCGAAAGAGTCAGCAGGATGTAAAGGGGGTCAACGAACGAATCGTTCATGCATGATTTTTTCACGAGTGCTCTCCATTACCCGGCGAACGCTTGGAATTCGTCAACCCCGCATAAATTTCCATCTGCTTAAAAGCAACGGGCAGGCACAAAGCGGCCGGAAGTCCTCGCGAATTCGTCAGGGAGCTGTGGACGTTGGATCGTCAGGTACGATCGTTTCGCGGTGACAATTTCCGCTATGCTCGCATACTAATTCCTTCCTTTAAATTATGTATCTACGCGACTTTACGTTATTCTTATCTCTACGTGACAAATTGTTAAAGGTAGTACGAAAACATGAAAGGAAAAGTCGTCTGGTCCTAACCAACCACTTATCTCGCGTGTTATCGTTAAATATTGTACATTATTCAAATGAATTTTATTATTTACTGTAGAAATAACGTAGCGTTGGCAAACGAATATCTCGTCAGAAATAGAATTTTACGAACAAAATTATTTACAACAGCGAAAGGGTTTACCTTCAAAAATTCCGTTCCCGAAAACAGTCTGTCACAGTACCATCGCAATACTAAACGCAACGCGAGAATGTGTTAATAGAAAATTAGGTACATTTTTCAAGCTGTCGTAAAAACGATTACCACAAAGCAATTACGCAACCAGAAACGCGACCGCTCGAAAAGAGAGAAAAAAAAAATGAACGAAAAAGGAGAGAATAGCAAGGAATTAAATTCCGTTTGACGCGATTCCTCGGTGACTTTCTTCACCACCGAGGGACTCTATTACCGAGCTCTGCAAACAGACGTTCTAGGGGGGCGTAATAAAGTTAGAGGTGGAACGGAGAGCGGTAGGTGGACCCAACCAGGCTAAGGTGGAACCGCAAAAGTTCAAATTGATTTTGCAAAACCGCGGTCCGCTTTATGCAAATTCCAGCGGCAGGACACACTCTCTCTTCTCGAGTCAGAGAGGAGGGTGTTTTCATGGTCCTTCGCTCGGCTTCGTGGCCGAGAGGCTGAATTATGGCCGTGATTTCCGGCGAGATGGACCTTCCGGTCTGGCAGAAGTCCAGTACTTCGCGAAAGTGCGCGGATAAATCAAAAGCGTTTTTTCGTTGCTGGTACCAAGGCGTTAGTTTATTGCCATGTAAATCATTCGCGAACGGGAAGAGACACGAGTCGATCGGGAAATACACGCGACCGTTCGTCATCGTCTTCCCCCCGTGACGAGATAAATGTCACGCAGCCTCTCTCTGAGGATAGTCCAGGGTATACACCAACAGTGACACGTTTTTCGCCAACTCTTCGTGATTTATGGTTGTCTTAGCGTCTTCTCTTTGAGAGTCACTGCGAATAGTGTTGAAATTCACCGGTTCCGGACCGACAGTTTCGAAATTTTATCGTACGAGCTTTCTATGGCTCTGACAACAGTGGCACGTTCCAGGATTCGAAAAAATTTGAATCTACTTTTTTGAACGACAGAGAATAGCTATTTTTTAGTGGATGCTCGAAATAAATAACAACTGTTTTATTTAGTGCTACCTAATTATCAATAATTAAACGTTAACCCTTTCCTTGCGAGATTCGGCTTTATCAAACGCACCGTCAGAATTTCTATTCTCCTCAACGAAACTGAAAAGTAGCGAGACGGAAAAATCGTTTTCCATACGTGAAACTACGTGAAACTACGTGAAAATACGAACTGTGTGAAAAATAACAGCTGAGCGAAAGGGTTGAGATTTTGGTATTCAATCTCGCGTCCAGGATCTCCGCAGAACGTCTAACTAAGCAAAAAAGGCGATAAATAAGGGAAAAGCAAGGGTTTTCTGCAATTTCTATTCGCCGTCTGGCATTTTCCAGGGACAAACTTCCGAAAAAAGAAACGTCGCATACTTTCGCGTTACCTTTCTCCGCGGAGAAAGAAAACTATTTCCTCTTTGCTCGAATTCCAGCTTGCTCCATAGGTGGTCTCCTATGTTCGCGGCGTGTAGCAAGGGGTCTTACATAGACGCGTCCAGGCTGTGTTATATTGCATTTTATTACCCCACCGTATACTTGCCAGAAGTAATAGTCGAAAATTTATAGGCACGAGCCTTATAACGTTCCTTTCCATGCTCTAACCTATATCGACACGTTGTTATCTTCACTTACTACACCCCGGCCGGATTTCATTTCGGTTATTTATGAAACTCACGCCGTTCAGCGTTATTTCATTAAGACGTATTACACGCTCCATTCCTATCCCATAAATGTATCCGTGCAGTTTACTACCTTTACGACATATGTACCTCTCTTGAAATTTCAATTAGACGTTAATTATTCTTTCGACTGTTCTTCACTCTCTTAACCGTTTGAGTGCCACGAGCCTTTCTTATTTCCCGATCGAAAATTGCCAAGCGGTGCGACAACGCTCGTCATATTCCGCGTCCAAAAATGCCAAAGAGCGCGATTGCGCTGTTTTCAGCTTACATGTAATAAATATTTCCTACAGTTGGTTTTGTTCCGACAGTCTCCTGAGCATCAGTTCTTAGTGACATCAGTGCAGTCTAGAGTGCTGGCACTTAAACGGTTACGATTAACCGTTGGACACTATTTTCGCATAGTCTCGATAAAGGTACTTCTCAAAGTTTCAGTAAATTTAAAAAATATTTATTTTACTTTTTAATCAATACTTAGACATAGTTATTTATCGGCGTTCTCCACTTTCTTCAAATTAATTATTAAAGACTACTTTCCTACGGCTTTGATCAAAATTTCAATTAACTTTGAAAAAGATTTTTAATTGATTTAGATTAGATTAGTAATCATATTTCAACAAAGATAAACGATCATCATTCCTACTATCCTCACGTGCAACGATAAAATCCTTACTTTCCTTTTACTTCGTATCGCGATAGCAACCTTACAATTCTAAGCACTGCGAGGATTATTTTCGAGAAGAGGAAGAATACAAAGAGCGGTCAGTACAGTAAAGCCAGCGCGTGTTTGTTCAAAGAAACGGGGGAAAATCCGTATGATCAAGTCTCGCCGGCGTCGACCATAAACGTTGGCTCTCGCACGAAATCGCGTAGAATATATCAACCCTTTCCAGACGACGTTCCGCTTTATAAGGAAGTTGCGGGGAACTTCGGAAGCGTCCCACGGGGGATTCAATCCTCGGGAGGACGCCGCCGAAATTGAGAAGAAAGATGAAAGGTGGAGAACGGAGGCGCAGGGACCGTGCTGGGGGGAAAAAATGGGAGGGAAAGGGTGTAGAAGCATACGGAGGAACGCGTGCGTCGACGTAAAGCATGCTTAGCGGTGGAATGCGGAATTCGCAACGGAAATGAAGAATTATAACCGCGAAGAGGGTGGTTGAAAAATACTCTGCTCGAAGAATATGACTTCGAGAGATTTTTGGTGCGTGTACCTTGGAAGAATAATTTAACTGGACAATTAAAGCTTGCTCTAAACTCTGCGTAATGGTTTTAACGTGAATTGAGAAATTATTTTGGAAGGCTTAATTGCGAAAAACTGTATTTTGACATTTTTTTGACGATATTTTTTCATTTAATATTGTACGATAAAATAAATCAAATTTAAAGAGGCGCGGTAGATTGTAGTAAATTTCCTCTAAACTATTCTATTTTTCTTTTTTTAATAATCTTCAATATTTCCAAAGGAACGTTGCAATTTGTATACCACGTTTATAACAAATTTAAGGAGGCATGGTACATTGTAACAAATCTCTTCTAAACTGTTCTACTTTCTTTTTAAACGGTCTTCAGTTTTTCGAAGGGAACGCTGCAATTTGCATACCACGTTTGCAACAAATTTAACTGCACATTAACCCTTTCGTGACCAGTGTCTCACTTGAATGCTCGAACAAAAATCGACCTCGGTTTAGCATCCATTACAAAAGTAACTTCTTAAAAGAAATAATTTCTAATAACCTGTTTGTTAAAATTCGTTGAATAATATCTTTAAATCTGCACGAATATATAACCGTGCGAATATTTCTCTGGAATTTCTACACGCGCCGCCGCGTATTTCCTGCTTCGAAAGCGCGGATCCGACGGCGAAAAGGGACGCTTTTATTCCCGGCAGAAACAAAGCGGCTCTCCAGAAATTGCAGTGTCATTACAAAATAGAGTTTTTGCAGGAATACGAAATTGGGCTTATTATGAAAGCTGATTTGCTCGCGAAAGGTGAATAAAAACGGGCGGGCGTTTTGTCTCCGGCACGGTGTATTCGAGTTTTCTATAGGTAAAGCGCGGCACAATAAAACGCAGATGCGAAATTCAGGAGGGCCACTTTCGACGATCTTTATTTTTCTGTTTCGTCTCTTTGTCCCCCCGTTTCCATCGCCGATTCTTTTTTATTTCGACCGTCTCTCTCTCTCTCAGTTTCTCCCCGTCGCGTTTTCTCTCCTCCCCTGGAGTCTCATCGTTCAGCCGAGTCAATTCTCGCCGAAACACCACGGCGTTTACAAACTATTCCCGCTCGGAGAAAGAAGAAGAATTACCGAATATTTTCCCCGCAATTTAACAGTCCAGTCGTTTGTTTGTTTACTCTTTTTTTTTTTTGGTAAAATACGTAGCAGTGTAAAATAGAGCGCTGCTTTGGAGAATGAGAGAGTTAGGGACGTCGTAGATGGAAATCACGAAAACTGAATTTATATCCGTCCAATGAATTTGCATATATTTGTATACACACCGCGTGGCATAACTAATTAGGTCATCCCGTAAGTTCGTGTCGAACGCGAAAAATATTTTAACGAAAGTCCGAGGAAATTCTATAGCGACGACGGAATGGTTTTTTTGGAAGTGACGTGGTGCAAATGATTACTCGCAAAGTGGGTTACAACAATATATTCATTTAAACGTAATGCTTAAACTAATTTCAAATGTAAACTATGTGATGCGCGTGCAGAGTAATACAAATAATATTTTAGTATTTTTGTCTGCTTTCCGAATTACCCATGGAAAGAAATGAAACAAATACATATAAAATTAGAGGTGATGAAAAATGATGAAAATCGATCGAGCAACGAAGGCAACAGAATCTGAAGTGGCGTACGCGACGAGCTCCTTCGATTTTCTGTTAAAAGTCCCGATGGGACCGTCTTCGAGGGCCGTTGCGCGGTCGAAAGAGTCAGCAGGATGTAAAGGGGGTCAACGAACGAATCGTTCATGCATGATTTTTTCACGAGTGCTCTCCATTACCCGGCGAACGCTTGGAATTCGTCAACCCCGCATAAATTTCCATCTGCTTAAAAGCAACGGGCAGGCACAAAGCGGCCGGAAGTCCTCGCGAATTCGTCAGGGAGCTGTGGACGTTGGATCGTCAGGTACGATCGTTTCGCGGTGACAATTTCCGCTATGCTCGCATACTAATTCCTTCCTTTAAATTATGTATCTACGCGACTTTACGTTATTCTTATCTCTACGTGACAAATTGTTAAAGGTAGTACGAAAACATGAAAGGAAAAGTCGTCTGGTCCTAACCAACCACTTATCTCGCGTGTTATCGTTAAATATTGTACATTATTCAAATGAATTTTATTATTTACTGTAGAAATAACGTAGCGTTGGCAAACGAATATCTCGTCAGAAATAGAATTTTACGAACAAAATTATTTACAACAGCGAAAGGGTTTACCTTCAAAAATTCCGTTCCCGAAAACAGTCTGTCACAGTACCATCGCAATACTAAACGCAACGCGAGAATGTGTTAATAGAAAATTAGGTACATTTTTCAAGCTGTCGTAAAAACGATTACCACAAAGCAATTACGCAACCAGAAACGCGACCGCTCGAAAAGAAAGAAAAAAAAAATGAACGAAAAAGGAGAGAATAGCAAGGAATTAAATTCCGTTTGACGCGATTCCTCGGTGACTTTCTTCACCACCGAGGGACTCTATTACCGAGCTCTGCAAACAGACGTTCTAGGGGGGCGTAATAAAGTTAGAGGTGGAACGGAGAGCGGTAGGTGGACCCAACCAGGCTAAGGTGGAACCGCAAAAGTTCAAATTGATTTTGCAAAACCGCGGTCCGCTTTATGCAAATTCCAGCGGCAGGACACACTCTCTCTTCTCGAGTCAGAGAGGAGGGTGTTTTCATGGTCCTTCGCTCGGCTTCGTGGCCGAGAGGCTGAATTATGGCCGTGATTTCCGGCGAGATGGACCTTCCGGTCTGGCAGAAGTCCAGTACTTCGCGAAAGTGCGCGGATAAATCAAAAGCGTTTTTTCGTTGCTGGTACCAAGGCGTTAGTTTATTGCCATGTAAATCATTCGCGAACGGGAAGAGACACGAGTCGATCGGGAAATACACGCGACCGTTCGTCATCGTCTTCCCCCCGTGACGAGATAAATGTCACGCAGCCTCTCTCTGAGGATAGTCCAGGGTATACACCAACAGTGACACGTTTTTCGCCAACTCTTCGTGATTTATGGTTGTCTTAGCGTCTTCTCTTTGAGAGTCACTGCGAATAGTGTTGAAATTCACCGGTTCCGGACCGACAGTTTCGAAATTTTATCGTACGAGCTTTCTATGGCTCTGACAACAGTGGCACGTTCCAGGATTCGAAAAAATTTGAATCTACTTTTTTGAACGACAGAGAATAGCTATTTTTTAGTGGATGCTCGAAATAAATAACAACTGTTTTATTTAGTGCTACCTAATTATCAATAATTAAACGTTAACCCTTTCCTTGCGAGATTCGGCTTTATCAAACGCACCGTCAGAATTTCTATTCTCCTCAACGAAACTGAAAAGTAGCGAGACGGAAAAATCGTTTTCCATACGTGAAACTACGTGAAAATACGAACTGTGTGAAAAATAACAGCTGAGCGAAAGGGTTGAGATTTTGGTATTCAATCTCGCGTCCAGGATCTCCGCAGAACGTCTAACTAAGCAAAAAAGGCGATAAATAAGGGAAAAGCAAGGGTTTTCTGCAATTTCTATTCGCCGTCTGGCATTTTCCAGGGACAAACTTCCGAAAAAAGAAACGTCGCATACTTTCGCGTTACCTTTCTCCGCGGAGAAAGAAAACTATTTCCTCTTTGCTCGAATTCCAGCTTGCTCCATAGGTGGTCTCCTATGTTCGCGGCGTGTAGCAAGGGGTCTTACATAGACGCGTCCAGGCTGTGTTATATTGCATTTTATTACCCCACCGTATACTTGCCAGAAGTAATAGTCGAAAATTTATAGGCACGAGCCTTATAACGTTCCTTTCCATGCTCTAACCTATATCGACACGTTGTTATCTTCACTTACTACACCCCGGCCGGATTTCATTTCGGTTATTTATGAAACTCACGCCGTTCAGCGTTATTTCATTAAGACGTATTACACGCTCCATTCCTATCCCATAAATGTATCCGTGCAGTTTACTACCTTTACGACATATGTACCTCTCTTGAAATTTCAATTAGACGTTAATTATTCTTTCGACTGTTCTTCACTCTCTTAACCGTTTGAGTGCCACGAGCCTTTCTTATTTCCCGATCGAAAATTGACAAGCGGCGCGACAACGCTCGTCATATTCCGCGTCCAAAAATGCCAAAGAGCGCGATTGCGCTGTTTTCAGCTTACATGTAATAAATATTTCCTACAGTTGGTTTTGTTCCGACAGTCTCCTGAGCATCAGTTCTTAGTGACATCAGTGCAGTCTAGAGTGCTGGCACTTAAACGGTTACGATTAACCGTTGGACACTATTTTCGCATAGTCTCGATAAAGGTACTTCTCAAAGTTTCAGTAAATTTAAAAAATATTTATTTTACTTTTTAATCAATACTTAGACATAGTTATTTATCGGCGTTCTCCACTTTCTTCAAATTAATTATTAAAGACTACTTTCCTACGGCTTTGATCAAAATTTCAATTAACTTTGAAAAAGATTTTTAATTGATTTAGATTAGATTAGTAATCATATTTCAACAAAGATAAACGATCATCATTCCTACTATCCTCACGTGCAACGATAAAATCCTTACTTTCCTTTTACTTCGTATCGCGATAGCAACCTTACAATTCTAAGCACTGCGAGGATTATTTTCGAGAAGAGGAAGAATACAAAGAGCGGTCAGTACAGTAAAGCCAGCGCGTGTTTGTTCAAAGAAACGGGGGAAAATCCGTATGATCAAGTCTCGCCGGCGTCGACCATAAACGTTGGCTCTCGCACGAAATCGCGTAGAATATATCAACCCTTTCCAGACGACGTTCCGCTTTATAAGGAAGTTGCGGGGAACTTCGGAAGCGTCCCACGGGGGATTCAATCCTCGGGAGGACGCCGCCGAAATTGAGAAGAAAGATGAAAGGTGGAGAACGGAGGCGCAGGGACCGTGCTGGGGGGAAAAAATGGGAGGGAAAGGGTGTAGAAGCATACGGAGGAACGCGTGCGTCGACGTAAAGCATGCTTAGCGGTGGAATGCGGAATTCGCAACGGAAATGAAGAATTATAACCGCGAAGAGGGTGGTTGAAAAATACTCTGCTCGAAGAATATGACTTCGAGAGATTTTTGGTGCGTGTACCTTGGAAGAATAATTTAACTGGACAATTAAAGCTTGCTCTAAACTCTGCGTAATGGTTTTAACGTGAATTGAGAAATTATTTTGGAAGGCTTAATTGCGAAAAACTGTATTTTGACATTTTTTTGACGATATTTTTTCATTTAATATTGTACGATAAAATAAATCAAATTTAAAGAGGCGCGGTAGATTGTAGTAAATTTCCTCTAAACTATTCTATTTTTCTTTTTTTAATAATCTTCAATATTTCCAAAGGAACGTTGCAATTTGTATACCACGTTTATAACAAATTTAAGGAGGCATGGTACATTGTAACAAATCTCTTCTAAACTGTTCTACTTTCTTTTTAAACGGTCTTCAGTTTTTCGAAGGGAACGCTGCAATTTGCATACCACGTTTGCAACAAATTTAACTGCACATTAACCCTTTCGTGACCAGTGTCTCACTTGAATGCTCGAACAAAAATCGACCTCGGTTTAGCATCCATTACAAAAGTAACTTCTTAAAAGAAATAATTTCTAATAACCTGTTTGTTAAAATTCGTTGAATAATATCTTTAAATCTGCACGAATATATAACCGTGCGAATATTTCTCTGGAATTTCTACACGCGCCGCCGCGTATTTCCTGCTTCGAAAGCGCGGATCCGACGGCGAAAAGGGACGCTTTTATTCCCGGCAGAAACAAAGCGGCTCTCCAGAAATTGCAGTGTCATTACAAAATAGAGTTTTTGCAGGAATACGAAATTGGGCTTATTATGAAAGCTGATTTGCTCGCGAAAGGTGAATAAAAACGGGCGGGCGTTTTGTCTCCGGCACGGTGTATTCGAGTTTTCTATAGGTAAAGCGCGGCACAATAAAACGCAGATGCGAAATTCAGGAGGGCCACTTTCGACGATCTTTATTTTTCTGTTTCGTCTCTTTGTCCCCCCGTTTCCATCGCCGATTCTTTTTTATTTCGACCGTCTCTCTCTCTCTC
>NW_017100268.1:2658253-2664161 GCF_001263275.1 Habropoda laboriosa | reverse complement strand
GTGGCGGTCGCCACAGTTTTATAAAAAATAGCAGGGGAAAGTTGTGGAACGAAAAGACGTTTACTTTTTTTTCTTTTCAATCAAATTTGAAGATTTGTCGAGAATACTGAACTAAATTGTGAAATTCAACACGAATTCGTGGGACGACCAAATATAAAACCACCCCAAAATAATAAGAAACAAAGTGTGTCATGTTTAAAGACCAATTAAGAAACAACGTTTCCTCAGAACACGATAAAATATGCATAAATCTCGAGGAAAAGACACTAAGGAACTAATAGCTCACCTTGATACAATGAAAATAAACTTGGGATACAATTAGCAACGCAGGTCCTCCCAAATTTTCAATTAACTCAGTTATTCCATTGTGTACGTATGTATACACACGTACGTATTACCAATTAAATTATTCACGCATACAAATACCGTGAAACTGCAGCTATGCAGCTCGTAGACACACACTGGTCGATTTTTCTTCCAAGTTCGGCCGTTCGTTGTGCTTCTTGTACGCAGCGGCGTTTTGTGCGGATTAATTAACACTAACGAATACGCTGAATACGTAAATTAATTCTAAATCGCGTATAATCTAAACCACGTTATTCGAGGGACACTATTCCTACAAGACTAGCGCGATACAAGCGTCGTTCCTCGAGGTACTGGTTCGGCAGGCTCGTAAACACTGACTGAGGTCGCGTCGCCCTGCTCGATTTCTGCTGGCTGTTTCGCGCAGTTAGCGTACGAAGGAATTTCTTTTTCATAACATCGCGCGAGGCTCGTGATATTTTGTTTACCAAACATAAGAAACGCGAGTCGCTGTCGTTGTACGTAAACACAGAGCTATGTGAGAGTAAAAGTATCGCGATTTGCTCTCGAGTGGATACAAAATCATACTGTTGTCGGACAGTAATAATTTAACTAATGATTTTAAAATTGACGAGACAATTTTCAACTCGACATAATACTCCCAATATTTTTCAACGCATTCTCCCATTTTGAAATTTTAAAGGACGCATATGTTAGGGCTTGCGGTTGATATTTCGATCGTTCAAGCGTTGCCGGTTTTTGCACGTGTGTGCCGACTAATGGTCTAAGGCTACGAAGGACCAGTTTCTTGATTGAAACACTAAGTTTTTATTTTATGTTCTATTTTCTACAACTAATTCAAGGTATAAACTCTACTGCGAAGTTAGAGGTGTTTCTCTTGCGAGTGGCCGAGTGTTTCTGCTGGAGTCTCTGCGGTTTCCCTCGGCGAAGACTCCTATTTTCCTAAAAACACCCTGATTGGTGATTTTTCCTTTTCTAAATCACCAATCAGTTTACTCCGGTGCATCGCAACCTCCCTCCATTTTGCCCTTAGCGCGTTATCTTATGGTGGGGTAAACAACGACCGGAGAAAGTCTGTCCAATTCCCAGAAAAAATGCAACCAACCTAAGTCCCCCGCGATAACCCGAAAAAATAACGAATAAATTAAAAAACTAACAACACCCCAGCGAGAGAGCGCGTATAATAGACTGTTCATACCGAACAGAAGCAGAGTTTCCCCTCTCGACTTTCTTCGACCGCGTTTCCAAAGCGTTCCCAGGGGAATCGATTCTCTCCGGAAGGACGAAAGTTCGCCAGGCTCTCGAACGGTAGGAGACAAACGGAGGAAGCTAAATTAGAGGTGAAGCGTGGCGAGAGGCAAAAAATTCTTCCCTCCCTTCGACGCGATCTCTTACTCTCTTCCAACGGAGACATTTTAATTTGCGTCCCCCTTCGAACGCGATATCGCGCCGAATTCCATTTTCCACACGGTCCAACGTCCCTGAATACCGGCCTTCAAGACGGAGGAACCATCTTCAGGCAGACTTCACTTCAACTTTCGAAATTATTGTCCCGATGATCGTCGTCGTTGCCGCCTTTTGTTCCGTTTCGCGGCTAATTAGCGGCTACCTCCAGCGAGGATCGCTCGCTCCTCTCGTTCATGGAAAACTCGATCGGATTTTTAGCCTTGGAACTTTGCTCGAGTCACATTGTTCCGCGGGGAACAAAGAGTCTTAAATGTTTCGCCTTGTTTTGTCGCAATTTTTATTTATTTGTCTACTGGTGTTAACACGGGAGAAATTTTGTACCAAAGTTCTGTGTTTATGCTGGGAATTCATTTTTTTTTTTAGAACCGCTGTGCCAGTAGAAAATTTGTATTCTTTTATTTAAAATTTTCTACCGATACAGTGGTTCTAAAAAAATGAATTCTTTCATTTTAAAATTGATCCATTTTAACTTTTCAATTGGAGAAGACGAGTTAACTCGTCAGCGGTTCGTCAATACCGAAAAACCAGACACCGTTGTGTTCAGAATCGAAAAAGAAGAACACAGTAGTTTATCTATCGAAGGATTGGTTAATTTTAATTGTACAATTTTGCCCGCATTAAACATAAATCAATAAAAAAATATAATTAAATAATTAGTTACGATTTGTACTAATTTTTAATTATAAAATAGAGAGATTCAATTTCTGTTTGCGAAGAGAACTCCTCGAGAATCCTTTGTTTTATAAGATCTACTTGCTGATACCATAAAACTAGGCCAAAGCATAGCAACAACTCTTTTATCATCATTCCCCGAAACACAGTCCGAGTACAGTTAAGCTGATGGACCGAAAGTCAGAGGAAAACGGTGGCGCCATTAACAGAATCAATATTTACTCGTCTTATTTTTACCCCAGAAAATAGGAACCGCGTTCTTACCGATCCTCGAGTGCTCGTCGAGGACTTTCCTACACGAGAAACCGATATCTACAGCTTAACCAACTTACACCTTGAACAAAAAAAAAAAAAAAAAAAAAGAAAAAAAAAGAAGAACCTAATCCAGAAGACAAATATCCATAAAATATTACCAAACGATTACCCGTAGAGCCCATCAAGAGATAACAGCATCTACTACCGGGCCATTAACGATTAATCGTTTAAAAGCTTCAACCTCGACGCACTCTTAACGAACGCTTTAATCAATCCACCTAAATGAATTACTCTCTGCTCCGCGTTTCTTGAAAGCTCACGTCGTTTCTTATTCACGACAGCTCGAGACTTTGGAATCTTTCAGAATACCCTGAAATTACGTAAAATCCATAAGAAAGACCGAGAATCGGCAAGAGTGTGCGAATGCGTGCAAGAGCGAAGTAAGAATGAAAGCGTTCGTAGACTAGAAAAAAAAAAGCGTGTTCCAAAAATTTTATTTACCAAAATTTCATTCACAATTTAAATCAGGCGTGTCCAAACCGCGAGGCTGATAATTTGGTCCCAGAAGATCGCAAACTTTTAACATTATCATGTGATTCTTATATCAAGCGTTTAAGCTATTAAGTGTTTCTCCTGATCGCAAGGAAAATAAAATGTTCGAATCCTTAAAAATAGCGAATTAGTCGATTGTACCATAAACTTAGGGCAATCTGTCGTTCCAACATTTCGTATGCGTTCCCAAGACAATTCCTCTTCACTCACTGTAGCCTAGGCCTTAAACGGTATTACCTACGTTAACGAATTGAATAGAAAAATCGTCGGACGATTGATCGACCATCGATCGTGGGCCAGGCTTTGACTATCCATCAGTGATTACCACGCAAATACACGGAAGGCAATAAAAAGATCTCCGGTGTCGATTTATAGCGGCGAAAGTGGCGTTTTATTGGCGCTATCGATCTCTCCGATCCCGGAGATTCCCTGCACGAATGTTCCGTTCCGCTGATACCCGTCGAAATAAGAGGGATTCGGTGTAGCAGGTGTCGCGGATAAACTGACAACAGTGAAATATCGTGTGCACGAGTTTAATGTACGTATAACCGTGGATAATTTATCTCTTTGCTTTGTTAGCCTCGTTCTTTTTTCGCTTCTCTTTCCGCTCGCGGTGATAGGCGTTATCACCTTATGTACCTAGTGTTTGTTCTTCGCGCTGATGCATCGCTGAGTGTTAGACCTCTTTTTTTCTCTGGAAACGCTATTTAAAATAATGGAAATTGCACGATTATTGAATGGAAGAGCTGCTTTGTGTCATTAAGATGTTGGATTATTTCTAGGGACACTAAATAAAATATATCGGCTGAGAAGAAGAGTGTCTCAGCCTTTTTGTGTAAACAAAGACACTAGGAGGACTATCGGAGTGTCTGGAGTTCGTCTTAGACCCCAACTTTCTCTTTTTGGGTGTCCAGAAGCAGTTCCTAAGAGCTATTCGTGCACAAAAGACGTTCTTTTAATAAAAGAAAATTCGGTACGTAAAAGGGAACTTTCGTTTCAATAGTAAACTACGTCCCATACTAAAATATCGTCACAATTTTTCTAAAATCCTGAAAAAATCCTCTCAGTTTCAAGTCTCGTAGACTAACAACTGCACATTGTTTTATTGACATAAAACAATAAAAGTGACGAAGAAATGTAACTTAGAACACACTAAACAAGTGTCTTCATGCTCGTAACAGTGTATCTCAGAGCAACTTCATCTCAGAAAAATCCACCGTACTAAAGCAGCAGCTTAACCTACTAAATACCACTTATACCGTAATAAATATCGATTCGAACAATAACCCAGCCCCAAAACCACACCGCCCAATAAAATCTCGAGAAACTGACATCCAACAGAATTCTCATCCACCTAACTCAAACAACATATCCATTACGCAGCTCATAAAAAAAAAGGACCGAACTTCCCTTAGAAACCGCCGAGTGTACCAGGCACCCTAACCTGTCCTCCACTTTTCACATCGAACGGGAAATATTTATCGTTTCCCGGAACCGGGAATCTTCACCGTAAAATAATCGACTCTTTTAGGATACGCGAGAGTTAGACGTTCGTCGAAGGAAAGGGCACGGAGGGGTGCACCTTTAAGATCGAAGTCTGGGCGCCGGAGAATGAAGAACAACGGGGGGAGAAAGGATGAGCGAGAGAGATGGAGAGAGGTTTAGGACGAGGGGAGGACTCGAGCTTGTGTCATGGGTTCTCTCAGGCTTCTTGGTGGAAGGCCTGGCGAGAGATAGAAGGGTGAAGCGGCTCGGAGGGAGGCTAATAGAAATGAAGAGGCCGCCTGTCGTCGAGGCATAAAGCCGTAAACCGTACAGGTGCCGTCGTTCTCTCGATGCTTTTGCAATTTAACCGTGGAAAATTGATCGTTTACCATTTCCATACATTTTTTTTGTTGACCAGCTTGCTCGCAAATTCATCCTGAACGAAGTCGGATAATGGTAATGTTTCGTTTTTTCTTGGATTGAAGTTCGAGACAATTTTCAATTTTTTGTAGAAATACTGGAGATCGATGAAACGGTGAAATTTAATTTGAATTTAATTGTACGAAAAAGAGGAACAGAGATTTGACTGAAAGGATATTGAAGAATATAGAAAAATATTTCCCACCACGGTAAAAGGGTATTACGAGCTTTATTTTTATCCACGAACGTGATTTTTCTTCCTTCAGGGATGCGGTGCTAAATCAATTCAAGGGCGACTCTGTGGCTAGAGCGGTGACGGCGAGTGTAAGTTCTTGTTTCTCGCGAAAGTAATAGGTTCTAGAGTTTGCATAAATATACACACACTTTAGAAATTCCTCTTTATATTTTCTTTTTTACACGACGAACTGTGTTTCAGTGAAATTTGTTTCTTTTCGATGAGAGATAGCGTAGAAGTAGGTGAATCTTAAATCTGTTCGAAAGCTTCACGAAATCGTCGATAAACGGCGGAGATTCTCGAAGGAATGCTCGGTATTCGAAATAACACCCTCGAATTCGCGATGATTCGACGAAAAGAGGGAACTTCGCCCCCGAAACGGATAAGAAACGAGCCAGAATTCCACGACCTCCCGATATCTGTCGTTTTGTTCACCCTGAATTCCACCCAGGGAAAATCTGTTTACTTACTCGAACCATGGAAAAAATATCAATTTCC
>NW_017100268.1:2638547-2658192 GCF_001263275.1 Habropoda laboriosa | reverse complement strand
TCAGTGCGAAAGTTCACACATTTTTCACTTCAACTTCCACCAAACTCTTCATCCTCCCGAAATTCCTCTATCTCGTCTCGAAAAAATTTCCTGCGAAAAAAGCGTCCGTCTGGAGGATCTCGAGGTGGAAAAGTTTCTCTCCTTTGGATTCACGCGCGGCGGAGAAGCCTTTTTATTCCGGCGTTTCGCGCAAAAATGGTCGAGACTTAAAAGATTTACGGCTTCCTTCGGTTCCGACACTTTCCTCTCCCTTTCGTGTCGTCCGCGCGGATCCTCGAGTTATGCAGATTTCGTGGAAATTCCCGCCGAAAATTGAAATTTCATCCACCGCGGGGAAACGCTCCCTCTGGGATTACGCTCGCGCGTGGGAAACAATCATGCCACCACGTCTTCGTCGTTTCATTATCGAGAGGAAAAAAAAGGGGGAAAAGAAGAAAAAGACGACGCCCTGCCTATCTCGCGGGGAACGGTTGTATGAATATTTTCCGCGCTTTGATCTACTCACGTTAATGCACGCTCGAGACACCAGAGTAGGGTTGGTAGTTCTGCTGTGGCTGGTACGTACCTGAAAGCAAAAATGAAGTAATTCTTTTAGCGCGAATGTTTGTCGTATGAAGTGCAGATAGATTAAGAATAATTGTAAAATCGTGGTGACGATAATAATTTATTTGCGGGCGTGTAACGAAGGTGTAATTGTGTAAAATAGAAAATTTGAAAGAAGAGAAAATCATTAGTTTTGTCCAAGTTATTTGCAGAGAATGAAGAATTTTGATTTGAAATTATTAACCCTTCCATGCGATTAGAAACACTTGCTCACAAGTACTACATGTGTTTGATAAAAAATATATTACAGAAGTACTGTATGTCTGAATCTTGCTTACTAAAAGGGCTGAAGTATTATCGAGTAACTGATCGATGTACCTGAAGTGGTGGCTGTTGAACGAGGCCAAGTAAATTGCGGTAATTCTGATCGTGCATTCCTTTGCTCATTAAGCCCAAGAAAAGAGAAATTCCACTAACCCCGAGCAATAAATTTTGATTTCTCCTGTCTGCACCATTACAGGTACTTTCTGTCCTACTAAAATCTTAACACGTTCCATTCATCAGCGATCTGTAATGACTATCATAAACCAAACTTTCATCAGAGAGACAAGAGTATTCTTCATCTTCAATATTGAAGTAGAAAATGACCGACTGATCAAAATATATATATTCTTGGACATTCCAAGTTGACCTAGTTCTAACATTCGACAGAAAAGCCCAACTACATCCTAGACACTGTCATCCTCCAAAACACGAATCCAATTTCTTCATCTCGAACGTTCAGTTTAATACTCCAACTTGACCCACTTCGAAGATCCTCCCCAAAAACTCCACACCTCGCCTCGAGAAACTCCGAACACATCAAGGCACCGTATCTACCAGAGCACATGAGTCCAACTTTCTCAATTCAATTCCGGGGAAGGCTGCAATTTAACCGTTCCGCAAATTCTCAGAACGTCGAACAAGGGGCAGCAGTCTCTAGCCCCCTCGGTAGCTGACTCTGCGCGCAGACGTTTAAATTCGCGGCGAACTTCTCCGAACAGCGGTTCCTGCACTCCTCGAGGTCCCAAAAACACAAGTGGAGAAGTTTCGCGATGTCGAACGTCGAGACAACTCCTCGTCAATAATACACTCGGTTTAATCAAAGGGCGTGTGTCGCCTCGTCGAAAGTGCGGCTCAATTTGGATCCAAGATTGCACCTAGTGGAGTCTAAGAGATTCTCCTACCCTCTCTGTGCAAGTTCCTAAGTCGCGTGTATACGTTTAACAGAGACAAGCTTCTCTTCTCCTCGTGGAAACGAGCCTTGAGGGCACGTGGTGCCTCTCCCTTCGACGAAAAGG
The DNA here is from genome assembly GCF_001263275.1 of Habropoda laboriosa. Taxonomy (NCBI): domain Eukaryota; kingdom Metazoa; phylum Arthropoda; class Insecta; order Hymenoptera; family Apidae; genus Habropoda; species Habropoda laboriosa. The sequence goes on along the minus strand of NW_017100268.1, from coordinate 2,656,309 downwards.
AGAGGAGAAAAAAAACGGCTGCTCCAGTTACCCAAACGGGTTAACCAAGTTTGGCCACGAAGGGTGGAGGAAACACGGATGGCAACGGAGGAAGACAGGTTTCCCATTCGTTTTGACGTAGGACAGCCTCGTTGACCCTTTTGCTCGTCGACGTACCGCCTAATCGCCCTTAAAGACTCCTCGACGAATGATGAATCGCTGGTTTAACGAGGGTTGCTACGATGGTAGTCGATGTATCGGTTTACCGATCGCTTCGAACCCTGAAGGAGATGTCATTTGGTCGGTTGAAGTTTAATTAATATTTGTAATTTTATTACTTATTATATTAAACCCCCCCTTCCCCCGCCCCAGGAGAAATTAAATCGGAATTTTTTTTTTCGACCTGGCGGTCACCCATCCTTGATGCCGACCGCGACCTATGAAGCTGCACTTGGAATATCACCGAGGCTTCGCGCAATCCACCCGCCCGACACCCTCTACATAAAAACTTCAACCTATTTGCTATTTAAGCTACCTAAATTATAGTTTACCTATTACCATCGTCTAGTCTAAACCAACCACTTATCTCGTGTGTTATCGTTAAATATTGTAATTTATTAAAATGAAGTTCTAAAGCAAATTAATTTTATTATTTATGATAGGTAACGTAGCGTTAATTACCGTATTTATATTAATACTCTAAATTGAACAAATTAGCAAAAGAGTTAATCGCTTGATTCAACTGTTCCATGAGGGAAAATTGTATACCAGTTTCACGTAGAGAAAGGAGAACCTTGTTCAATCTCCATATTGATTTGCTTCTCATACCCGTTTCTTCCTCCTTTTATCACCGTGTTGAAGTAGTCGAATATCTCACGTAAGAATTATATCCTGTCCTTCCATATTCCTTCGAGCTATTCCCCTCGCGCTGTCCTCAGACACCATTACCGTTGGCACAAAGCGCGAGCAAAAAGAAGCTAGGCGACCACCTTTTGTAGGCCCTGACAAAAGCGAGAAACCACACCAAGGAGGAACACGTCTGCGAAAACCTCCGCGTGAGGATCAATTATTCTCTGCCAATAAATCCCGAAGTGGCCACGAAGAAGAGGAGTTTTATCATCCTCGGTAGTTTATAACGGCTGGATATTTTCAAGCAACGCCGTTCCCTATGTTCCATATACGTACCGTATCAAATGAAAGGCCTTGAAAGTTGCCTTGTACCCTCGAGACTTTATAAAAGGTTCGAACACGCTCCTTTTGCGGGGTGTATCGGTACGTCGGCGTCGCATGAAAAATCTTATATTCATCGTTCCCGGCCGGTTTCACGATGGAAAATACGGCCAATGAAACCGCGTCACGACGATCTTTGAAGGGACGCGTTAGAATACAAATTGCGTTCATTAGCGATGAATGCGCGAGTAATGATGCCTACCGCTATCGATTTCGTTCCAGGAGAGAAGAGGAATTGGCATCGGCGAGGCATGAGACGCTCCGATACAGGTGTCTTATTGTCTGAATGGCCCGAGGCTCGCATTGTTTCGACGTCCCAGATGTTAATTCTAGGTGTATCTGCATGAGATACGGCCGCCTTTGCGGTCCAGGCGAATACGAAGGCAGATGAACGGGCGGAAAATCGTTGACACCGTGCAACCGCTAGTTTTTCTATCCACGAGCCGTGATGAAAAGTAGGATCATCGAAATGTATGTTTGTCCTACATTCTGAATGCAACTTTTGTTCATTTAAAAATAGCGAAAGTGAGGGTAGAAATTTATTAATTGTACTAATTCTACGAATTTATCATTCTAAATGAACAAACGAGAGATTAACAAACAACGAAACACCTTAAGACAAGTTTAAATAGCAGAAAGTGGCTCGATATTCACTTGCAATTTCTCTCACGTGAAATCCCCTCTGCGCAATCAATTCCGCCAGCTTTAGAAAAAAGTAAATGGAATAAAAATTAATCTGCTTATCAATTACCCCACAGACTTAAAACTTTCCTCAGCCCGTCGAGTACCGGCGTTGAATGGCGAGGAACCAAGAAGCCCGAGGACGACGGAAGTCGAGCTCCTCGAGACTTTCTTCTCCTTTTTCTCCACGGACGACGGCCCCGTGGCCGTGATTGCATTCAGGAAGGAAGCTCGAACGACGATTATGAATCACCGATTCGTGTAATCGCTGCCTCGTGGGACTCCGTTAAGAGTCGTCGAGGCTGGCCGTCGTCATCGTTCGGCGAACAACGTGGGAGGATACGGTACGGCGAATATCGCGATCCACGAAGACGCAGGGGCCCCTTGGTTCCAGCCGCAGGAAATGGAAGATCAATATGTACTCTCCTACTTTGCAGTGTCTTGTTACGCGAAGGAGAGCCCCAACGGTTACTCGCGCGCAACGACTCCTTCCTTTTCGTTTTACGTGTTCTCCTCGCGTGTCCGTGTGAGCATCTGTGTATTCAAATTGAATGTTCCTGATGAAGAAAGCGTGGTGGTACGCTCTTTGCACGCTTCGTTTCACGGTAGCCAATGACTGTGTTCTCGTCTGTAGACGGAGTTACTTGGGATAGTAGGGTTGCGAAGGACGCAGGATGTGGAGTTTCAGGGAGTTCGATTGGCTGTGTTTTGTTGCTGGACTAAATAGTAAGCATTGTTATTTTTTTGGGGAGGGGGAAGGTAATTGGCGGTGTGGGATTTTTCGTGATGCGAGGTAGGAGGGGGTGGGAATTGTGGACGAAGGGAGGGAAGGTTTGGAGGTTACTGAAGATCTGGATTTTTCAAATTTTCAATCTTTCCAATTTTCAAACTTTCAAATTTCCAAATTTTCGAAGTTTCAAATTCCCAAATTTCCAAATTTTCAGAGTGTCAAATTTTCCAATTTTCAAGCTTTCAAATTTCATAATATCGATCGATAACACCAGTGTCCAACAAAACACCTCCCCGAATTTCCACGCAATTTAAAATCCTCCCTCACAAAACCCCCCGTCGCAATCGCTAGTGTGAAAAATAGCGAATACCAAACTCCACGCTCACCGGGCAGAAAGCTGAAAGAATATTTGCTCCAACCCTCTCACTTCTAACTATATACAAATACCAATCTTTTGCAAATCAACGAGAAAAATATCTATATATTCCACGTTGAATACACTGCCAACGCTGTTGGTTCGAAGAGAGGAAGAATAGAGGTCCGATTCCGCCCCAGGATGCGAATGATGTATATACAGGCACGCTCTTTTCCCCCCTATGCAGCAATCCAAAGAAAAATTCCCCGATCCGACGTTTCCACCCTTACATTAAAGCAAACACCCAAGTTTGCTTATTGCATGTTACATAAAACCCTGACAAGCCGACTTCTATTATCCCAACAAGTCGACGAGAATTATAGTTATTTACCCCGTTACTACCTTCGATTTCTTTTTATTTATTCTACACGCGTACCGAGCACACGTTTAAAGGGACTTGGAATTTCGCGCACGAGTTCGCGAAAAGGCAAAGGGTTGAGAGGGAATCGTTCTGTGCGGAATTCCTCGCGAGAGAACACGTTACAAGTTCATGTTACATATTGCCGCGGCTGTCAAGCAAGTCTGACCGCGCCTTAAGGGGTCACAGTGGCCAGTGAAGGAGGAGGCGAGCTGTAACTTCCGCGGGTAATAAAATATTTGGCTGTCAGGTATACAGCTTCCCGCTCGCGGAGAGGTTTATGCGCTTGTTCGAGGTACAGGAAGGAAGTTCTAAGTATACTGTAAAACACGTCTACGATCCTTGCATCTCTTGTTACAGAGATTAAATATTTAAGGACTGCTAATTAAAGTTAGTCGTGAAAAAATTGACAATTTCTAAAATTACACTTGGTTTTCACCTTCTGACCTCTTCAGAGACACTGACGCATATGTGACACCTTTAGTTTATTTTTAAATTCCAATATTTGTGACAGAAAAAATAGGAAATGAATTTTATGAAAATACAGCGAAGAACTATAATTTATTCCACTGGAAGTGCCGCGGAAATAAAACATTTCCACGTTATTTTGAAGAAGCTAATCATCCCCGAAGAGGTCAATTAAAATTAGAATATTCCACGTGCTCCGTAGGTCTCCAAAAAAATTCAAGTTTATTTATCCAACTCTCACAAATGACTGTACTACTTTTCACCTCATTTTTCTCATTTATTCAAGAGTACTAGTTAGAGCAATTAAGCTAATGTTTGCAGAACCACGAAAGAGTCTCATAGCTCAGCCAACCACAATTCGCCCATTCAATCACGCGAAATTGAACGTCAGTGACCAACAAGTCAAAGTCACCGTCCCCTTTTCCTCAAACAGCAAAGGAGAGGAGAAAAAGAGAGGAAGAATTCTTGCTGATACGGTAGAAAAGATGATTTCTTCGTTAGAAAGGAGAAGGGAAGATATCTAGAGAAGCAGGGAAGTTTGATTTCGTGACATCAGCTTCTTCTTGCTAGTGGGAGTATTTCATTTGGTTAGATCACGAGGGGCCGGCGTAACCGCATTAGTCAAGCTGTCGTGCTTCGTTCGAGATCGCTTGTCAGTCGATCCTTTGACGGGGGCTGCTGGCCCGAACAATAATTTCATATCTCTGAAAGTGCCGACCAATCTAGCGCGCATCGTTGCGCTTCGTCGCCTCGACTTGCCTTGCACTCGATGCAATATCGATACTCCTCTCTCTCTCTCTCTCGTTTCTTGTTGCTCTCTTTTTCAGCACGCCGCGAATCCTGATTCCGTTCCTGACAAGTGTGATAGCCGGGGCGATGTATGATGGTTACTACGGATTATTCGATGGAACTGCAAGCGTCTCGGTTTGAGAGGGAAGCTTGGAGAGAAGAACTTTTATCTTGTCAGGATGGACACGAATTTGAGATGATTTGTAATTGCGTCATGGGGAGGAAATGGTGGAGAGTTTTGGAAGAAATTGGGTAGCTTTTTGTAGATTTTTGAAGTTTCGTTAATTAATATTGCTGAGTAATTTTTAACAAGGGAACAAAGAGCGAAGTTCTATATTTTCTGCATGGAACTTTTTATTCACTTTTTGTGAACAGGGAGAAAAGAAAATTGGTTAAATGGTAATTAACGTGTTTCTTTCCCGGAGATATTTATTCTTTCTGCCGCCGTGGAATGGTAACGAGAAGTGTAACCAGCACTTTAGAAAATTGTGACGGATCACAGCGGGGGGAAGGAACGTCAGAATTCGTCGGTGAACGCCGGATAGCCTTTGTGCACCCGTCAAGCGACCTGCCAGATGAACAACAAAGGGAAAAATACATAGGGAGAAAAGATAATTGCGACAGGAACGTAGCTGCAAGGCTGTCGCTTGACCTAGCTAGTTCATCAATGCGCGCCAGGAAAGAAGGCAGATGTGGCTCTAATGGAAACTGCCGAAATGGGATCTGTCAAACCTGTGTCTTTGTCTTAGGGCACTCGCGGAAGCTGCGTAATTATCTGTGAGACGGGAGATTAATAATTTCCTGTTTGTTCGCATCGAATGGTTGAAGATTCCAAGATTCAAGGATTCAAGGATTTGAAGATTCAAAGTTCAAAAGTTAAAGGAATCGAAGATTCAAAGATCAAAAAATTCGAGGGCTCAAAAGCTCGAAGATTTAAGGGATCAAGAGTTGAAGGAATCAAAGACTTAAAGATTCAAAGATCCAGAGATCCAAGTATCCCAAAATTCAAAGGTTCAAGAGTTGAAAGACTCGAAGACTCAAAGATCCAAACGTGAAAAAATTCAAAGACTCAAAACCATTTAAACACTAGTAAAACAAGGACCCCAAGATCTGAACCCCTGAACACTCAAACACTGAAATTCCAATTGAACCTTAATCTCAAATGAAAAAAATTCCACGAAAACCTAACTCGGGAAAAATCGAACTTTCCCGCACTCGATACCAACCACTCGCTCCCGTTACAATGAACGCATGAACAAGCTCTGCTAGGCGACCAGCTGAAAAGCCACGAAAACCCTCGGCGAGCGGTTCCAAAATATTCGATGGCACACGATCGGATTCCCGATGGTTCGTTCGTTCTCGATTCAATGGAGAAAGTCAGATCACCGTCGCGATTTATCGTTGCGTACCAACCGTCAATCCGCTTGTGAACGGAGTGCACGTATAATTGGGAGGGCTATGCGAGCACAGGCGCGCAGGAGCGCTCGTCCTGGCCCGTGTTTAGCTACCCTTTTGTGGGATCAAGGTATTACCACGAGCGCCGCTGCTCCCGGTAGCCATTGTTATCGGGCAACGTGCGGGGTGGCTTTCATTGTGACTCGTGGTAGCCGAGCCAGTGGGGTCCAGGAACCTACGAAACGCCGGAAGTTACGGGCCGGCGTTCGCCGTTAAATTTTAGCGCTCAATAAAACACCGGCCCCCACGACCGAAAGGTATTTCATTCTGTGTCGTTGTTTCCCGCCCAATGAGAATTTTCCACGGCCATCCACCGACGTTGCAAGAAACTTCCTTTCCTGCCATCTTGCGTGTGGTGCAAGGTGTCGCTTTGCGCACGTCGAGATTACTTACATTTGGCAGGATCGTACGCTAAATGCGTTGTTCCATGGGTGTTTAAGTGTTTTTGAGACTCTTTGAGTCTTTGAATTTTTTGGTCCTCGAGTCTTTGGATCTTTGAGTCTTGAAGCCTTTGAATCTTTCAGCCTTTGCATTTCTGGATCTTTGTGTCTTTGGAGCCTTTGAATCTTTGAATTTTTTAGTCCTTGAGTCTTTGAATCTTGAAGCCTCTGAATTCTTCAATCTTTCAACTCTGAGATTTTGAATTTCTGGATCTTTTTGTGTTTGGATGTTGGAGCCTTTGAATTTTTAGTCCTTGAATCTCCGAATCTTTGAGTCCTGGAGCCTCTGAGTCCTCTGAGTCTTCGAATCTTTCAACTCTGAGCCTTTAATTTTTGAGTCCTTAAACCCTCGAATCCTCGACTCTTCAAGCATTCCAGACTGAGAATTGACAAATATCGAAGAAAATATCTCTGACACATTCCTGATAGCGAAGAATCTCGCACATTTGCGAAGTGGAAGTTATTAAATCATTCTCAGCGAAGTTTGAAGAGATTGTTTCGAACAAAGGGGAGGGAATAATGGCAGGGATCACGGAAGAGGACGTCGGATTTCCTGGCTCCACTTTCGGTTTTATCCTTGAAAAGGCGACAGATGGCTGGACAAGCCAACGTCGTTCAGCGATTCCAGAGGGAACTACCTGCTCCTCGTTTCCCTTTTGTTCAACTCCCATGGGCACGAATATGAAAATAATCGCAATAACGATGACTAGGCGCTATACGGTGAAGTCATGGTTTGCTGAACAAAGGGAGATCGATCATCGTGAGCCGATTCTCATCGATTCATCTGCTCGAAAATATGGAATCCTCCGTCCTCTTCAAATACAAGACAGATTTCTTCGATAAAAAAATTTGCAAAAATTATTTAGAAAAATTGTAACGTTTAACTGTCGTTTCTTGCAAATGAGATCGTTACTGGTCTCTTTTTGTACAAGAAACAGTGAAAGGTGGATGGAAAAAAAGGCGTCCACGACGTTTCCGCTTCCTGACCGCGAAAACAAACCGTTCGCGAACAAAATGTAAGCAGAAACTGTGGTTTCTGGTTTCCTTCGATTGCCTTTCCTCGATGGGAACTTCTAGATGCAACATATGAGAACGCAACTGTACCCCAAAGATCGTCTACCTGTAATTACCACAATTCTCCCTCAGAAAAAAAAAATAAGAAAAAGATTCTAACATTTAACAATGACACCACAATCTTGAATAATAGAAAAGCTCAAATTACTAGTATTATATACATAAAAAAATTACAAGAATGAGAAGTGAGACCACAATTTCTTACTCCTATACTAAGAGCTTCTCTCGGTAAATTACTCAACCTAGTAGAAAAAAAGGTAAACCAACCCTATTTTTCAAACATTTATCAAGAAATTGCAAAGAAACTTCAGACAACTAATTCTTCCCTAATTGATCACTTGCCCAAAAAATTTGTCGACGTACATGACACTCTTGTCAATGCTAGAAGCTTACCATTATCGATATCCCCGTGTCGCTCTCAGAAATTCGAAATTTACGATCGACAGCGTAAGAAATATCGCCGGAATCGACAGGACAGAAAATATTCGACCAAGAGGTTTCACTTAATCTGCCCATGGGAGGCGATACCGAAGGATCAGACGCGATAACACAGTGTCCCCACGGATGCACGTCACTCGTATTTGTTCCTGTCAATCAAAACAATCCGGGATCGAGCTCGATCACGGGGGTGAATCAACCGCACTCGTGCAACGTGCAAGGGGTGCGTGTGACGTTTAGCCCAATATCCGTCCGTCTGACCCACGCCCGGATTAATCTACTTCAAAGGGACGTACCACGTTTTCTTGTCCTCGTTGCCTGTCCGTTTCCTCTCGTGTCTTCGGTAGATAAGATTCCTTCGATCGCTAAATACGCCTTGAATTAAACATCTGACGTTATTTCTTGAGGATTCATTAGGGTACGTCAGTTTCCTTGGGGAATGATCGATCATTCGCGCGGAAGCTGATTTAGAGATACGGGGAATCGAAGGTCCGACGGTTTAACGGATCGGGGATCCTGGGATCCAACGATTCGTGCATTAGAGAATTTTAATATTTAAAAATTCAGGCTTGAAGATTTGAAATTGAAATGTTAAAAAATTTGAAGACTTACAAATTCAAGGTTTCGAAGATTTAAAGATTAAAAATTTCAGAAGTTGGAAGATTAAAAATTTCAAGGTTTCGAAGATTTGAAGATTGAAAAGTTGGAAGATTTAAAAATTTTTAAAATTTCGAGATTTAAAAATTCCAAGTTTCAAAGACTCAAAACTGAGAACACAGTACTCTTAATGGACAAGCTCCTCGGACAACTAAATTTACCCTAAATTAAACATCCGACACAATTCCCCACTCCCACAGCATCAACTCGCACGACTTTATTCACCCACAGACCAATCATACCGAACGTAACTCAGTTAATCGCAGAGAAGAATTGGTAATAACAGGGTGTCGCCTGATGATAAAACTTCCCTTCGTTAATCGACGAAATAAACAATTGAAAATTACAGCCTGCGCGATATTAACAATTATGCAAATCGACGCCGGATCACTTTGAGCATAAGGCGAAGATAAATACGTCCAGATGCCTCGCGTTACCATATTATTATTCCGCGCTTATGCGCGTGCGTGCAGTTGTGCACAGCGTAATTACGCTTTCTCCTAATGGGGAGGCGAACTTTTCCAAGTACGTTAATCCAAGCAATTTTCCATTCTCCATAAGGAGAACGTTGCAAGCTTACTTTACGCACGGAGAGTGAGAGAGAGAGGACGCTCATGCTTGAGCCACATTTTAATCAGAAGATTGTAATTAACAGCGTACTAAAGCCAAGGGACAAATACACAACTGCTATTCCCGAGAACATTTATAACCTGGAAGATTACACGAGGGTAACCCTTTAATTACCACCAATGCCACGATAAATTGCAACCAAATGAACTCACGTGAATGGTACCTACTTACTTCACAGATGAAAAAAGAAATTCCCCTTTATTCGACTCGAGGTATCAGCAACACTGTATCTAAAGCAATAATATCTACACCAGGCGAGAAGCGACATCAGTTCGCGGTCCTATAGTAGTTGCAAGCTTAAAGCGTGCGGAGGCGGCTTCGAGGAGCTCGTTAGCACCGACCACGAACGATTTATAATTATCGCGAGTCTCTTCGTTCAGAGAGAGAGAGAGAGAGAGAGAGAGAGAAACGAAGACACGAGACACATAGTGAAGTTAAGAGACAGAGAGAGCAAAAGGCTGACGGCACAATTTCCCGCGTTTATCCTGAATCATCGACCGCCACACACTCGATTCGTGACTCTCCTCTCGAGTACATTTACCATTCTAAAAGCTCGAGGTATCGCGCCACGAAGAGGAGGCTTCTTAATCCTCTTTAAGCGAGTACACGCTCCGTGCGCGGCGAGATAAGTCCACCGGGGCTGTTTTCACGCAGATTAGGCGACACATTCCCATTGCTTTTCGGGAGTGGATTTTTTTTTATAGATCGGAGAGGGAAGAGGGATCGAAGATAGACGGCGGTATCGGAATTTTAGATTAGGGACCTTTGAAATCCCCTTTGAAAAGGATTTTCGGGAACTTGGGGTTGCTAATGAGCATAGCTGCGTAATTACGGGAGGAAAGTAGTATTCCAGGTTGCATAATTGAATGAATTTTTGTACCTACTGTTGGAATACGGGTGCGAAAGGAAACAATGATTAGATTCTCTGACACGTGGATTTTTCGTGAAGAGAAGAAGAGCGTGTCGGACTAACTCTACGCTAAGGGATTTTGTAGGTATATTTATGATGGGATTTTTGGGAGAAGATGAAAACTTGGCTCTAGTGACGAATTGCTGGAAAGGACTTTGACAGCACAGTCAGCGAATTGACGAGTAACTTGCTTTAGCAGAGTTACTATCTCTATCGTTGCATTACTATTTCTAGGGTCACTCCGTGACTCACTATCGGTAAACGGTTGATTATTCAACATTATCTATCGATCATCGTGTCTGTCACGAATACTACATGCACGTATCAATTTTTATTCGAGTACTCAAGAGAGACACACGTTTCCACTGCTCAAGAAAGAGCAAACTCTTTGCGGTCGAACGGCGTTTTACCTTCTAAACTCTCCGTGGACGCTCTTTGCCTGCAGAAACGGGGAGAAATAATAACAATACGCACACAGCTTGAACAAACTCGTTTGAATAAAATTTAGACGTTTTTTTGGCCAATAATTGCCCAAATAAATAATTCCGGCCAGTACGACTAACATGCCTACGGAAAAAACGACCACAAAGAGCCAAAGACAGCTGTCTAAAATCGACGATTAATCTAAAACCGCCTATTCTTCGATACTCTCAGGTTTCCACGGTTCTAATCCAACCCTACATGTCACTATTGCAAAATTTCTTTCTTCGTACCGGTCGAAGGTTAGAAGGAAACTGTGTCGCGTAGACCGAAAGGGAGGCCAGGAGGAGATCGTTGTGCCAGAAGGAAAGGTCCGACGCCCACATGGTCGATCGCGTTACGATCCTTAATTGCAAGCGGGATAATTGCACGCGGACCTTTCGAAAGCGAGATACCGGGTGTGCCTCTCTCCTTCTTCATCTCCTCCTCCTCTGATTCACGTCTCTCTATTTAAAGGCCTGGCCAGGTGATTTTTCTTCTCTCTCTCTCTCTCTCTTTCTCGATCGACACACGCTGCCAACGACCATGCCGGGAAGAAAACGCAGGAAAGACAGGCGAAGGCGGTGAACACAGAGACAGACAGACACACGGTGCTGCTCCGAGAGCGAGGCGAACGTCACGCTTTGCTTGTTCGTCCCACGCGAGCCAATATCCGACGCGGATACGCGATATTGCGATCAATGCCATTGGCCTATCTGGAATACGATCCCGAACCAACGAGACCGTGGCTCTCTATCTCTACGTGTGAGAATCCCGCCGCTTCGACGCGCTTCGAGATCGATTACCGGAGATATACGCGGTCAGGCTGCGGCCCGTCACTTTTCATTCAAAAACCAGACTGGACGACGACGATCGACTAGCCGTGAACCGACGTACACTGTTAGCAACATTCGATGGGATAGTTTATCACGTGGACGATGAAAGTCGGACGTTCTTCAGGAACATCGATTCAACCCTCCGAGTTCGAGTGGGGCTATAGAGTTCCATAGATACTAACGAATTTTTATTAATTCTCTGTCTCTAGAATACTTTTTAAGGTTAAAATAGTGTACTTTATACCTCGGATGGGGAGGCTAGTCGTTTGGGACGCATGGAAATGTGAAAATCACGGGACTCTGGTAAATCCCACTTGGCCTTAGAGGGTTAAGGGTTTTTTAACGATTCAGACAGAATAATTAAAAGAATTTAATATTCTATTGAACATTAGATACAGTAGTTCGCGCAATATGACGTTCAGATAATTAATTTCCGACGATAGAAAAATGGCAAAGGTCTGGACCTCCTAGGCAATCTGGGTCATCAATGACCCAAGCAAAATTTCCCTCATATACTCCTTCCGAACGAATTTTCATTGAAAAAAGTTTAAAAGATCAACTTAACGAACTATACACTCCACTAAAGAACATTTTCAAATTTTTCCAAAATCCCTAAGAGTAAAAAACTTAGGCTTAGCCATAACGCCCCTACGAAGGACAATTTGTCACTTTTTTGGACGATTAAGTTAACCCCGCAGCGAATCTCCCCGGACAGTGTGCACCGCGTTCGAACAGAATAAAAATAAAAAAGAATCGACACGTATAAATTCCGCCAATAATTTCCGGAATCTGGTTGGACATTGAATCCGAAACTCGCAACACAGAGGTCCTCCTCCCCCGTTTTTGTCAGGTCGAACGTGACGCTCGTATGGTCGAGGATTAACCGGATCCGGGCGTTAGGTGACGGTTGGCAGTAAATGTGCCGTAACAGATTTCCAGATGGAATGCCCGTCGAACGTACGTCCACGAATTACCCTTTACGATTATTGGATCGTCCGTGGAGATGGTGGTCCGGCACCGAAGGGATTAAAGATACGCCGGCAATTTACGCAGCACGCAATTTGAGAATTCAATTCGCAGGCTTGGACCCTCGGACAGAGAGAGATAGGTGTGCTCCTCTCTCGAGAGATTACCGATTCGACTGTCGATAAACCAGCCAGTATTCCGCACTGGCTTAACGTCGTTGCACTTCCTAACTCTCCGGCTAATGCGTGAAACGGTCCTTTTAAGAACCTCGCTCGAACCCCGTTATTCGAACCCGTGTTTTGCCTCGCCGTCGCGGTTTAAACTCACTGTCTTTCTCTCTCCACGCTGATTCCAGCCTCGATAGTTTCGATAGCTTGTATTTTAACTGTGAAGTTTCTAATTTTCACCGTACAGATGCTATCTGAATTGGTATGTGAATGTTGTTTCCTTCAATTTATCGCACGCCAGGTTGTTGGACAGCTTTGATTTTAGTTATTTGCCGATATAAAGTGTCTAAGCTGCGAAATTATTGTGACCATTGAATACTTTGCGTGTAAGTTATGCCTTAAGTGTATTATTTCTCCTGGAAAAGTATTCACTCTATGAAATAATCATGTTTAATCCTCTGTCAAAAGACTCCCTCGCAAGTTCTACTCGCAATCCTTATCACGAACTCCTCTATCCTAACCTCTTCATCAGCCGTAAAACTCTAAATATCCTAGCCACGAAGACATTCGAGCGAAATGAATTTTTTCCCCTCCCTTGTCGTCATCGCTGTTAACCGAGAGCATTCGAGTATCTTAAGTAATTATCAAAGGTAATTCAATGAGCGGTTAAAACCCTGGCGAAAAGGGCAGCAGCCATAAGTACCGGTCGAGCCTGTAGGGGGCGAAATTAAGGGGTTGGATCGAAGTTCGCGAAGAAAGGACAGTGGTACAAGGAGAGAGAAGAGAAAGAGAGAGAGAGAGAGAGAGAGAGAGAGAGAGAGTTGATGAAGAGGACAAGGCTTCGAGGACAGAACGAGACTGCTACTAGGTCGAGGGTTGTCGTGAATGAAACCGTGAAGGAGTCAGCCTCTCGTCTTTCATGTCGTACCAAGCCGAAATTGTCTCGAGGGTTCTCTTTCTATTAATACTGTTTCCACGATGCGCTTAATTTTCCTCGGTACTCCACCGGTTTCGGGCATCCCTTCTGTTCTACGAGTACATCGCGTCACTCCAACGTGAACCATGAGAAAGAAGCTGGATTGTTCGATGGTCTAACCCTTTCCTCTCGCGAAATTTTCCGGGATAAGACTGTAACTCTTAGAGCGGTGTTTGTTATCGTTTCGAAATAGTTTCGGGAATTTGTCAAAGAGGAATCTTCTGCAATTTTCTGGCCAATTTTGGGTTACTTGAGAAATTTAGACGTGTGACTTTTCGCGATTTCTCGTGGAATACTTCGGAATTACGGGAAAGAGGGAATCTTTAGATTTCCTGACAATTTTGCGTCACTCTGAGCACTCCAATTTTAGAGAAACATGAGGAGAGATAAATAAGAAATACGGGGAGAGAAGCAATTGTGCAATTTTCGAAAAATTTTGCTTCCCCTTGAGAGATTTCCAACAATTTCCAGCAATTCTTCCACCGAGAAAATAATAATTCCCAAATAATTTTTCACGATTCTTCTCAGGAGTGCACATTTCCCAAACGTCTCACTGCAAGGTAAAGATCATTCCCAGCAGACATGGCGGCGGAGAAATCGATGAAAGTGGTGTGGTCTCTCGTTGCGTCTTTAATGTAAGCCAAACGAATTCCGTGCGCGAGCCACGCATGAAAAGGCCCCTGACATTACTGGAACAGTTTTAATCAAAGTAAACTTCCCTTCGGGTATTCTCAACGCTGCCGACGTCGTCGTCGTCGTCGTTCGTCGACGACGGCGGTTCTTTGTCCCGTGTTACAAGACGAGAGAGGTTCCTCCTCAGTGGTTTCCCTTAGAACCTTGCTCTCTTCATCAGCATCCTTCGTCTATTACCTCTTCCTTCGATCCAACTTTCTTCCCTCCGTCTTTTCGCTTTTATTCCACATGGAGAAACATCGATTTTTGACCACGAACATATGTACAGTGCAGCTCAGAAATATTACACAATATGTGTCCACCACATTTATTCACAACTGTCTTTATTTCAGTAGGCAACTACTAACTTTGGATTTGATACCCAAAAAATTCGTAGTGATCAAAATAATGTTACTTAATTTTTCCCATAAAGAAGTATTGAAAATCTCGAAATTCATTACTGTCTTTGAATTTGATACCCAAAAAATTCGTAGTGATTAAAATAAGGAAGCTTAATTTTTCCCATAAAGAAATATGGAAAATTCAGAAATTCATTACTGTCTTGAAATTTAATACCGAAAGAATTCTCAGTGATCAAAATAACAATATTTAATTTTCTACGAAGAAACATGGAAAATCTACAAATTAGTTCGCCAGCCAAATTAATTTCACTACCTAACCCGAGCTTAGTAACGTAAAAACAAAGAAAAGTTGGACAGCAGAGACGTAATTTTCTGCAAATGATCAAAGGGCAGGAATAGTTCTCCACTCTCCCTCGGCAGGAAATTAAAATATCGATCGGTAAGATGTTATTTTACGCGAGACCGCCAACCCCGAGCTTTGAATCTTGAATCAACGTTATCGTAGGATCACGACGTTTAAGTATGATAACGAGGCGAAACTGATATTACTCGCGGGGATGGGGGTGTTCTTTTTAAAAGCGAAGACGCGCGATTAAAATGCGAAACGGTTAATGGAAGGGCGAAAAGCATCCCGTAAACAAACCGTGTTCGCAGGGTGGAGTTGCTTTTTATCATTCCCAATGCTAATGCCATAAATTATCCGTGGTAAGCGAGCAGCCAGTTCCTCCTGTTAAAACAATTTTAATCAAGCCCAAGTTTCCCGCGAGTCCCCGGCCGCCTCTTTGTTCCGCGAAATAGACAAAGGACTTCTCGTCGACGCTTTCAATTATATCGCGACAGTTCTGATCGTTTGTGCTGCACCAGCCTGTGAACTCGTCAAGCTGTTCGACTTATCTGCACTTTGTTTGACGAACTTCGTTTTCCCCATTTCCTCCGAAAAAAAGAAACGATCATGGAGAACAATTTTTTTCTTTTTCAGCGAAACCATAGTCAAATTATGCTTCAAATATTTTCCAGTATCGTTGACACTAAGAACTACCAAACTATCGTCAAAATGACGGATTTCAGATTTTTTACTCTAATTAATTAAAAAAATTACCATGGAAAGCAATTTCTTCTTTTTTCAGCGGAACCATAGTCAAATTATGCTTCAAATATTTTCCAGTATCGTTAACACTAAGAACTACCAAACTACCGTCAAAATGACGGATTTCAGACTTCTTACTTCAAATTACTTAATTATACATGCAAACTTATTTTCCCATTAACAATTCTACATAGTCTACTCTACTCTTTACATAGTCTTATCTAAATACACCAGAAGGTAAAGAATTAACCGCATCCAACTCCGGTTGTTCCAATTTTACTCCGACATTCTGTACAACAAAACAGCATCCTCACGCGACAACAATCTTACAAAGCAGAAACTAGCAACAAACACAGCCAACATCAACAAACTCGATTCAGATTCTTCTACAGTCCGTGCATTCCCTTCTACCGATTCACCGTTATCATTCATCACCATCCAGTGTATCATTGCACTCAACTCCACTATGCATATTCATATCTCGAATCACATACATATCGCGTTCAATCCCCTCCGCTAGATCCGCTCTACTACGTTAAATTTCTTTCCTGTTGCTCCTGCAGCAAATTACCTCGCAAAGTTATTAAAGGAAAGAACGAAACAAAACCAAGAAAAAAGGGGTGGAAAGGAAACCACATACGAAAGAAAAGAAAGATCGTTTTGAGGATGCATGACGAATAGGCGAGAGAGTACCCACGCGTTTCATTTCTAGATACATCGTTTCACAGGAAACGTGACCACGTTCTTGATCAATTATTTGTTCCACGTCCTTCGATATTTATGCCGTCGTGCACGGTCGTTAAAATTGCAATTGCTCCCCTCCTTCTTCCTCCTCCACCCCGTGCAAGAGAGCCCGCCACTCTGGCGACCATAAATTACGCGCACCGTGAACTGGTATACAGCTGAACACGCTGCTAGCGTGCACCCGGGCAACAAGTTGCAATTATAAAGTGCCCCCGGTGCTGCCAGAGCTCGCATGACTGTCGAACAAATATTTCCTGTCGCGCGAAAAATCCTCCCGCGATTTATTCTTTCGCCTTGTCATACTCCATTCCCGTGTCCGAGATTCCCCTATTCTTCGTATTGTCCCTTATTTTCCCTTGAATTATCGAGAGGCTGCTTCGTTTTCACGAGTGTACTGGGCACTGAGAGCGGTTGAATCGCGTGAAATGCAGAGCTGAGAGAAGCTTTGGGACCATTTGCCTAATCTTGTTAACAATTATTTTTCACCCATACGGAATCAGTGTTACTGCGGATTTTTATGCAAATTCATATTTTCATCAACGCAATTTAAAAAATAGAAGTTGGATAGATTTTATTCGCTAAATACTACAACGAGTTAGGTTAAGTACTACAGATTTTCCACAAATGCATAAAAATCCGCAGTCCAGTTACCGCAGAGCTGCTGCAGTGTGTATCAACCCTTTCGTGGCCAGTGGAACACGCGTGTCCCACTTGAGTATCTGAATAAAAGTTGACCTCGATTTACCAAATAATCCCGTCACGAAGGGGTTAAATACTACGTTACAAAATTTTCTGGACGAAGGACAAAATTCGATGCAACTTTGACTTATAACACGAGCGAAATCTTCGCCCAGAGATACCTCACAGCATGGAAATCCAGAGGAAGAGCCCACGTATTGGCTCCACAAAGTTCCGGAATCCGTGGTAAGGCTTCAAAAGTCCAGCGAGATACGGGTAATTAATTCTATGAATTCGCAATCGCTATTAATAACCTCTTAAAGACCGGTACAAGCCCTCTTTGAGGAGAGAGAGAGAGATAGTCCGGAATAATTAAAGCGCAATCTGCAGAGAGGTTGGTGGATTGTGCGCTGCGAGTGAAACGAGCGACGAGAGAATTTTTATGATCCCTCTCCCCTCTCGTGAGATATATTAATGATCGTTCCAAGGGAAGCATAATAATTCACTATAAGACAAAAAGCGCAGAAATAACCAGGGGAATCTCATCAATCATCGGTGGCA
>NW_017100268.1:2626638-2638504 GCF_001263275.1 Habropoda laboriosa | reverse complement strand
AACGACTCTATCGAGCACGCGCGATCGATATCGACCTTTTAAGGTAACCCTGATCTCGACAGACGATTTATCACCCATGGAACGATGCGTGAAACGGAGCAAGGCGAACACAGATCGAACAGCCGTGGACAGAGGAATCGAACGGCCCCGGTGATACAACGCGGAGAAATCAAAGGCCTGTCTTCTCTGTGTCTCTGTCCGGGGGAATCAACGGCACGGAATCGCTTTAAACGAGCAACAAACAGGGAGAGAGAGAGCATCGTTCACGGTGATTACCGGGACGGCAAATGGCACCTTCATGCCACTCGCCACCTTGAAAAATTCGCGCGAGATCGAACGATCACCTCCTCGAAATTACAGGATGTCTTCCTTGGTCTTTTTACACTCTTCTATTACTTTTTGTGTCATTTTTTGGGGGGATGTACCCTTTTCCTTCGCTTTCATTTCACCGATAAGAGGACCGTTTAACCCTTTGTTTCATGGCGCAGTTTACGATTAAGATGTTAAAACAGTATTCGAGTGACGAACTTGAATTCTGACTGTAACTTCAATTTTACGCTTGAAACTTAACAAACGCGATTTGTGCATTTTTCAAGGACGTCGATTCGAAGGGGTAACTCAAAAATATAAAATTCAACGATGCAAAATTAATATATCACACATTATTGCTTCAGAAAGTACAAAAGAGCCCTCGTAAGAATTCAAAGGGTTAATTCTAAACAAAGCCCAAAACTCTCGTAAAGACACCTAATGGACAGCAAATAAAAAAAGGGAAGAGAATAATTGCGTTACAAGAGAGTAGCCAAAGTTCACGACGACGGAGTAATTTTTAATTGGGCGCCTGCAAACAGGAGGTAAAGGTCGGTTTAAATCAACGAAGGCCCGGAGAATTTAATCGGCGATAAACGTACGTAACGTTTAAACGAAGTTACGCCGGTTGAACGAGAGAGTTTACACGATTACGGAAGAACTTTGAGGTAATCGCCACGGTCCTCCCCTGTTTCCTTTTCGTCGTTTCGCATCCTGTCAACCACAGGGTCGACTTTATTCTCTCCCTCTTCAGCCCTTAATTATTTTGTTTCCGTAACCCTGGCGACAAACGACGAAGCACGACGCGGCGCTTTCTACGACCGTCGAGGATCGTGCCTCGCCTCGTAATACACGAATTTCCATTCGACGAAATAATTTCTTTCTTTCCCGCACGGATAAGCCGTCCGAGGAACGCGTGCCTCGGACGCGGCTCCTCGGCCATCGATCTTTCGAGGAAACGATAGGGCTTGAAAAGGGTTAAGAAGGGTTCCAAGACAGATGTTCGGCTCGTTGTGATTGTTGTCTGGTGCCGGTGAATGGCGTGAAGGTGGAATAACGCGCAGGAGGGACGAAAGTTTCGGGAATTTATCTGATCGATGTTGAGAAAATTGAAGGATTTCGAATTGTGACGTTGCAAGTATCGAAAAGCAAAATTTTCCAAGCGAAAAATTAAGAGGCTTGTATTTAATTATCACGCGTAGAAATTAATATTTTAGCGCAGTTCAGTGTTTAAATAATAATAACTTTTTACTCCTTGTGAAGTTTCGAAGTTCCTAAAAATTTGTCACTTTGCAATGTGGAACCGTTCAATTAGGATTTCAGGAGTTAATTATTAATTTGATTTGCGGAGATTGTGGAAGATTGTGGAGATATTGTAACTCGAAAAGTCAAGGATGTTTAATATTACAGAATACAAGAATAGCGGATTAAATTTTCACGCGAGAATTTATTTTTCCGCGGCATGTTAAGCTTGCAAAAATTAAATAAGAAATGAAAGAAAGTAGCAAAAAGGAATTTCGAATAACAAATAAATTACAGATTCTCCTAACCCACATAGAAAATTTACGATATAACATTCCTCCAGAAACGAGAAATAATTAAAGTTTGATACATCGTCTATGTAAAAAAAAAAAAAAAAAAAATGGAAAAGTCTGAAAGTGTTTTTTCCCGGAGAAAATAAAAGAAAGAACATCCGTATAGATGTGTAATCCAAGAAAGTTTGCCCGTTTCTTATTGCACGAAGACGATAGGGAAATCGAAAGAATCGCGGGACGATAAAGCGCGCACAGTGAAATTGGAAAAAGAAATTCCCTATTATTTACGATGCTGCGCAACGACCGGGAGCTGAACCGAGGCGAGAGAATTAGAAAGCGAATGACGACAGTTTCGAGGTGTTTCGCAAAATTCTTTTACGACCGTAATTACCGTCCCCGCTATAAAGACACTTGGAAGCTTACGGAAATCATCGGAGAAAAATTGTATTCACTGAGAGCGCGTTTCTTTTACGCAACCACGGTAATTCCTCGCGAAACAAGCTGAAATTTTCATCAAAACAAGTTGTTACAGGGAAGTAGAAAAATACCAACTTTCTACGCAACTACATAATGCATAAATACGCTCGATTATTTCTTTCGTAACGTTATTACGAACAATAAACCACAGGCTTGTCTCGATCCTAGATAAGATTGAAAAGAAGTGCGAAATGACTCGAGGAATTATTCTCTTAAAATCAAAAAAAAAAAAGAAACATTACATCCTTCGAATGGTAAAATTGCGAAACAGCAATTTTTACGAATCTCAGCTAAACTGATTTTATTTGTGTGCTATAAACGTATAATGCGGTAAAGTTGCGTAAGTATTACAGTTAGCGTTGTGTCGAAAGCTGTTGGATAAAATCAGCGCAAAGGTGTTTTACAATTTTCCATTGATTGGCAAAGAGATTTTCTTCTCTGTTGCAAAAAAAAAAAATGGTTTTTACAGATCTACGATACCACAAAGAGAGGGAGAGACGTTGAATAGTTTAAGAAAAGATTTCGTAAATTGAAAGGTGTATTTTTTACCCGCGATTGAAATTTGTCATCGATAAGTTCTATAAAATGCACATAACTTACTTGCAGAGACACGCAACTATGCCGTATACACGTGAAATCAGATTGATACGAACTCGGCTAGACATAAATCACCTTATCAGCGTGCAACTATTAAACACGCGCGACTCGATAATAGGACTAGTCCCGCGCGTCGCTAGAGTGTTCGACTTCTAGCAGGCAGTTTGTCGGTATCTCCGTGGAGCGACGGTGTAAAGTGAATTAACGTTGTCGTTGAACTGTATGAGAAGCGGATAAGCAGATAACGCGATTAATGCGCGAGCACATCTGATCCCCCCCCTGCCTTGGATCTTCGGCAAACTTGCGACTGATCCTGTATACGTCTTCGCTGTCGTGAATTCGTAAATTCTACTGTCCCTCCAATATCGATTAGGGCTTACTTGTGTTATCGATATTAAGTACGACAGCTATGTTTGGAAATTTGCGGGAAAAATGGAATTTGATTAAGTTTGATTGGGTTGGATTATTGTGGGATTGGAGGACTCGAGTTGGGACATCTCTGGGTGAAGAAGTTCGATTTGGATCATTTTCGAGCGAAGAAATTCAAATTAGAGTACTTGGGTTTGGGAAAATTCGAATGAGAGTGTTTTGAAGTGAGAGAACTCAAGTTAGATCGCTTTGAAATGGAGAAGAACTGAAGGTGGATGATTGTGATCTCCAGAAACTCGAATTGGGCACTGAACATGGATCATTTAGATCTCAGTGTATTCGAGTTCGACTATTTTAGTCCCAGGAAATTCCAATTGGATCATCCAGAAGTAGCAGAATTCTTCAGAGAATCCTTCAGTTCCCCAGGTTTTCTAAAATTCTGGGACTTTACAGGTCCTCTGACTCCTGAGTGAGATTTCACAGCCTTGGGAGCACAGATCTCATGGTCCAAAGACCTGAAGAAAGTCTGACAATGATTCCAAAACCTGAGAATCCTTCAGTGCCCAGAGTTTTCTAAAATCCTGAGACTTTACAGGTCCTCTGACACCCTGGATGACCCAAAGTAGATTTCACAGCCTTGGGACCATGAATCTTGTAGTCCAAAGACCTCAAGAAACTCTGCCAATGGTTCTCCAACTCTAAAGACTCTCAACTCCCATTCTCCAATTCCAGAAATTCAAATTTCAATTCACCGACCTCAAAATGACAGCCTCTACCAATCCGTGCAACCTCGAGGCGCTCCATGTTAAATTCAGAGTCTTTTGTATCGGCTTCTCCGTCAAGTTCTACGAATCCAAGACAATCCCCTATTGTATTCTACCAACTCAATACCCCCATTCTCCAACATGTAGCATAAACCACTTTCAAACATACATACCGAAGCTTCACCTAAAAAAACCCTACCTCTACTCTTCAATTCCACCTTACTTTTCCAAACCAATTAAAATCCATCAACAAAGTTGCCAGAGAGACACTCTCTCCTCTGTAGAATAAGCACGCTGCTGCGAGAGAGAGAGAGAGAGAGTGAATTGGCATCGTTTGGCTCCAGGGCGAAAGCAGTTTTCGATTAGTTCGAACGACCCTTCGGAGGGCAAGCGTCGCGACGTAGGCGGCGTCCCGTTAATCACGTCGTATTCACCGCTCTTTCCACGTTCTACAATGCCGGGCAACAAGCAGATGGTATCGCGGTTGCAATCAGCCCGTCGATTAATTGAGAGAGCGCAGGATAACCGCGGCTACAATGTTCGTGTCCTCGTAGGAGGCCTCGAAACAGGACGAGCCACCACGCAGCTGGACGAACGCGCGCGCGATCCTGCGCCGCGAGTGGAGACTCGATATTTATCACGCTCGATAAATCCCTCGGCTACGAACGATCGCGAACAATCGACTGGTAATTGCATTGACAGCTTACACGACTTTCCATCGAGTTATTGTTGCAGATATATGGAACTGTGCCTTTACGTATCGCAACAGAGACTGCTGCCCGGCAACTCTTTTTCGAAGGACTTTTTCCCTCGCCGATCGACTTCTTTTCAGATATTTCTCGAGATAAAGAAACGATTGATCGGTTTATCGAGCAGGATTTGGACTCGATCTGTCGTTTAAAGACAAACTGCTGTGCCTGCCCCTGCCTGCCGGAGTTTCGGTTCTGTGTTAATAGTATCCGTGGAACGTGAGTTGGCGATGATTATTTGTGATAAGAGAGAGAATCGAAGGTTTCGTCTCAGTTTCCGCATTTTTCTTTTTCTTTCTTGCGTCCTCTTTTTATTTATTTATTCGTCGATTCCCATCCCCCGGCAACAATGTGTTAATATTATGATAGTATACTGTAATTAAACGTTCCATCCGGAAGTCTAAGCTGGAATTTTATTTTTATCACTTTTTCAAATCTTCAGACAGGAATGTCAACGGGAAAGTTTCTAATTTAAGAAATCATGTACCGCGGCACTTACTTTTTTCTTGAATAAATATCAAGGTCTTACCAAAAAAATCTTATCAAATATTATGACCTGCGTTGCAACCCGTGCGTTGATAATTCAACTTTTCCACTTTGTGCATTTCAGGAATTTCAATTTTCACGTAAAACAAAACTTATACGTCTACATAGTTACTTGCGTCTCAACCTGTGCGTTGATAATTCAACTCCTCTACTTTGTGCATTTCAGGAATTTCAATTTTCACGTAAAATAAAATCGACACGTCTACACAGTGAAGACGTAATTGTATAGCACTATGTATCGCGAAAATGAGGCAATTATCAAGGAACAACCCTTGAGTTCAGCTACGACTACGAGCGCCAGACTATCGGCAGTGTACCGTAGTAATAGTACATCACGCTGATCTATTACCCGACATCAGGAACGGGTATCGTGATCTGGATAATCAGATTAGTCAGCTTGCAATTACATATAATTGCACTCTGACGCTGTACAATAATGCGTCCTCGATCAGCAGTCGACCAAATATAGAAGGAAGAACCCAATTAAATTTCTCGTTCCAATTGAGACAGCACCTGGAACCACAGTTCCCTTAATCAAACCTCTATTTAGAAGCAAATTCTTGTCAATTGTTACATTGTACTCGAGCACAATGTACCTTCGTTAACAATATCACCGAATAACCAACGATAAATCACTGTGAATAGGTAGCGTCGTTAAATATGTAACTATCTCTACGTTATTTATCGTATAAAGTTCATTTTCAAAAGACACGTTCCATTTTGTACGTAGAATGCGGAATGATGGAAATTTGTGAAAATTGATTTTCTCTAAATTTGCACGAGAAACGGGATTGTCGAACGATGGAATATCGAAGGTTCGATCTGTGATGCCCGGTTTGCCCCAATTCCTCCAAACTAGGAGCAGATATTGGGGTATCACTGAGTTAAAACACTTAGTGTGGTGTCGTATCGGTCCACGAATACGGGACTTGAATCACGACGAATAGAATGTCTTATATTGAGAACTAACGAGAATCCGGAGTACAAGTTTCGGCTTGTGATTCTAGAACAGACTCGGCTGATCGTTTTTTGGAGTGTATGGTTTGGTGTTCTGGGGAAGGCTGGGTGATAAATTGGAGGAGTACGGAAAATGAGAGTTGGTGTAGGCGGAGTTCAAATCTGGGGGTAGAATATCGAAACGATAGAAATTCGATGATTGGTCTTAGGATATTTGCAAGAGGATAGGGAAAGGGTAAAAGTTCGAGGCGGCTAGCGTTTTGGAAAATCCCAGTAGGAGAGGAAACCGGACATCAGAGAAGAAATGAGAGTTGGTGTAGGCGGAGTTCAAATCTGGGGGTAGAATATCGAAACGATAGAAATTCGGTGATTGGTCTTAGGATATTTGCAAGAGAATAGGGAAAGGGTAAAAGTTCGAGGCGGCTAGCGTTTTGGAAAATCCCAGTAGGAGAGGAAACCGGACATCAGAGAAAGAAAAGACTAGTTTGCTAATTAGAAAATTGGTACAATGTATAGTAAAAATGTGCTAAGTTGTCGCTCGGTAAACGTCTTACGGGGGTACGCTCGTCTGACGGTCCCGTTAATCCTCTGCGTCGAGGTCAGCGCCGTTTTATGGTTTTTTTTTGCAACCGTTGTTCCGTACGGAACACTTAGGGATCGTCGTTGCGTGAAACAGAGATTTTTGATGATACGTGACGTGCGCGTGGTAGAATGGAGAATGAATGCGGAAATGGAGAACATAGGGCTATTTAAGGGTACTGGGAAGATAGACTTTGGGTTGTGACTATGCAGAAGAGTTGGAAGGTGAAGAGTCCAGTACGAGTAATGGTGAAAGTGGATGACTAGTTGTGAATACAGATAAAACTAGGGACTAAGAATAAAAGATGTCCGGTGAATTTTACAATCGAAGACGGGTGGAAAAATGAGGGGACGATAAATTTGAACCTACTCATCGCGAGCTCTCTCTACCAGAAAAAGGCGGTTCTTACGTTTCCAGTTGATGGATAGGCAAAACGATCACCAAGCCACTTTCTACTGTAGGATAGACCGCGTATTAAATCCACGGCAATCAATAGAAGATAATGATTCGGTGAATAGAAAAACTGAGGACTGTAATCGAGCAAAGAGTTGTCTATAGGATAATTGGTACTTGTGAAAAACAAACATAGATGAATTAGTGGACGAAGATGAAAGGGTTATTTAGCATTCTATTATTTCGTAATTCAGTTATTCTCGCGGCTCTGTGGCAATTCTGATAATACAGATAATGTCTGTGTAATGAAATTTTCATACTATTTATGCTATTTTATTTTCAATACATTTTTTAAATAAGTTTTTTCTCTTATTCTTCGATTTTTTGAAGTTGTTGGATTATTTCTAACAACACCCTGTAGAAATAATCAAGTGAGGACAAAAATGTCTCCTCCGCGTTCATTTAGACAAAAGCACTAAGGCTTCCACCAGATGTGTCTGATGTTCGTCTTCGAGTCGATAAAGTAAACAGTCCCTAGGTACAAGCGGACCCCAACTTTCTTTTTGGGTGCCCAGAAACAATCCGTTAGAACGTTTCCTCTGAGTCCGATAATAAATAGTATATTAACAGTCTACAAAAACTACTTCATTTCAATAACCCATTTCAGAAGATCCCAATGATAAACTCAGTTGAACAAAAATTACCTGTACATACATTTCTCTTATTTTTAACATTTTTCTAATCTGTTTTTCATGCCGAAATCTTAAGAAAAGGTATCTTTACTGTCACACATTCCTCCTTTACAAATTCTTTCACTTCAGCCTCAAAGAAAGATCGATTTATCAATCCCTAAAAAGTTACCAACAACCAATTCCTCTTCCCTCGACAAAACACAACGAACATCAAACTTTCCCATAGTAATTTCCTCCGTGAAAACGTGACTTCACTCTACCCAAAGGAAAAAACTCCAACGACAGATTCGTAGTCGCGAAAGAAACCGACGAAGAATGCCAACCAATGTATCAATTGATTTTCACGATCTCGTCGAACCGGTGGCACCGTAATGGCGGTGGACATGGTAAATGAAAGTTAGCTGGCCGCCTTGTATCACGATCGTCCATCAAATCGCGCGGCAGAAGAAAGCGAAACACGGGAGAACAGGTCGCGATAAGGCTGCTGTTTCGAATCGTAGCACTGCCTCGCTCAACCCTTTCAAACCTGACCGAGTTTTCTTAACCGACTATTCTTAATTATCTTCACTTTCAACTGCGAGCCAGTGTCCCGAAAAATAAGGGAAAAAAATCCACCGAGTTTAGTAAGCAGAAAATAAAGCACACGAATAGTATAAAATCGCGAAGGCAAAAAAATCGAATTATGAAAAATCACTGTATTCTTAAATTTCGAGAGGAATGACTTTTCGATACAAACTCAACGCTGATTAAATTTTCAATAGTCGTCACAGTGTGTCGTCAATTTTTCTCTTCGCTCAGAAGACACGGAGTTATACACACAGTTCTAGTATTTCTTTTTATCAAAATTTGTATGGATCAATTAAAAATTGCGAATGAGAATTAGCGTTCATTCAGGCACCCAAGGATTAACGTTCGCGACCTATCACGCCTGTATTAATCTCTCCTTTTCGGGTTTTGCAAACGATTTTCAATTATCAGTCGGCTAGAACGCCGCAACAAGTCGATTCTCGATTGTCCGGACGACAATAGGATTCGGAGCATGGAGACAGGCAGATTAACCGTGGTTGCTTTATGACCGATACGCGAACACGCATTAGATCGGCATGCGACGCGATCGATAACTGTTTACGCGGTTTGCTGGTCGGAGATAGAATCGCCTGACACGCGTATTAAATCGTGGTTTCGATAGGCTAATGCGGTCGCGATTATTGGGACGCTCGATTGACGAAATGACGACCGAGGGAATTGTCCGGTCCAATTTCTCATTTGTCAAGAATCTTCCTCGTAATAATTCTGTCGATCATTATGAAAATGACCCAAGTCGTACCCAAATTTTTTCGGTATTTCGACTATCAGCTTCGTGCGACAATTTCATTTTCGACTGATATGCAAAAGTGGTTTCACAGTTATTGCAATGAAAATTGATGTAAAATAACATAAGATAAATTCAAATTTTTTACTTGGAGTATTTTCGTACTTATTGAATTCGTTGGTGCAGAAATTTTTTCGAGAATTTAGAAATAGTGATGAAAAAGATATTCGCAGGATTGTTAGATCAACGAACTCTTAATTGCACCGTAAGGAACACTTAGAAGTCGAAGTATTCGCAATTCACGAAACAGGTACGAGTCTTGCGGCGCTTCCGTTGCATGCAAGTCGAATCAATGGAACGTTATGGAGTCTGGCCACGGTTCTGAATCAGGGAATCTCACGAGTCAACGCTCTGGTGCACCTTGCCATCAGAAGCGATGAATCACCGAAACGATAGGATTATTCGGTGACAGGATCGGCCAGTGTTAAGTAAATCAATCATTCAGATCGCTAAATCTCTCTAATGCTAACACGTTTGACTAATTTTCCAACGAAACCTTCGATAACATCGAAGAAACGTAACTTCAGTTTTCAATATAGATGATATAATATTTAAATACCTTACTGACCATTGCATAATGATGTGAAAGTACGGGTTCACTCACCTGTAACAGAAAATTGTACGAAAAAATTAGTAAATCTATCGAAACTTCTAAAATAAAAAAATAATCCCAATAAATATATTACTATATTTAATTTTCTAGTTTGTTTTAATTCGTACTTCGTTAAATTTATCATCGTGATCTCTGAATTTTACACAGCATAAGTAAATGTTCAACCGATACACATATCTCCTTTCACAAATGAAAACCGACAAGAAACGCAGAAATGCAGTTAAAACTGGAGTACCCAAGCTCCATTTCTCGCGTGTTCCAGTAACGATCTAAGACATTCTCCGGTTCTCCATTTCCACTAGAGCCAATGTCTGGTTATATCTTCCACCTAATCCGTGGGGAACGGCCGGGTCGTTCGGTTTTTGTCCTACAGAGCCTTCCTTCGATCGAACAGAAAATTACGCGGTGTTCACGAAACTGCTGGCTCTCTCTGGCTGGAGAACGAGCCGGAAGAAGCGGATGAAATGGAAGCAACGACGGTGCAGAGGGAACGAAATTGAAAAAGTGAAAGAAAATTCCGGATAAAATAATCAACAACCGTTTCCGTCCTAACAAGAAAAACCTTCTCTCGTTTTACCAACAATTCGTTAAACAGACTCGCTAAACAAAGGTTATTTCAGGGTTGCAAATATCCCGAAGAAGCAAACATCAGGTATCTGCACAGTGTCTCGCCGACTTTTTACTATGGCTGCAATAATAAAACGCGAGGAACGGGCAGAACTTAAAAATACCCAACGCGTGCAACCACCCCTTTCCTCCTTTTATTCACCGCAGTGCAAAAGAAAAAAGAAGGAAGAAATATCCCCTAAAAGAAAGACGCGGTGAAACGCGCAATGATACGCACCAGAAAATTAACAAAAAAAGAAAGAAGGGAAGGAAAACAGAGGGGAGAGAATCGAAGAGAGGTGGGAGTGATCGCGATGGAGTAGAAGAGGAAGGGAGAAAAAAAATATGACACGATGGAGTGGACCGAGACGAAGACGAAGACAAAGGTTGGAGGAAGGGCGTCCACCGAGCGGGCAACAAGAGCAAAATGGAAAAAGGAGGAAGAGGAGAAGATAGTGGTGAACGATAATGTCGAAGCCGTGAGCGTTACTTGGACCGTGAATGTGTCTGCGTCGGGTCCTCGTCCTTCCGAGGACTATTTGTTCCACGCAACGCGTAAATTACGGCCAATCGGGCCCGGCCAGAGGGCCGACGAACCAGTAACAACGATGGTCCGTTGCTTCCACGTCCATTATGTATCTCGAAGAGCGGAGAATTTCGCGAGAGCCTGCCCAGAGGGTAGTGATCCGGAGCACGTCACGGTTCGACGCTCTGTTTCCAACTTATCCTGCTTCTGAAGCTGCGAGAGCTTCTGTGGAGGTCGTCCGTCAGGGATTCCATTATTTTTCTTGGCTCGGTTAATTGCTACTTTATTGTCCTCGGCTTTTGCGGGTCGGTTTTGCCGCGGAGAATGTGAAGGAATCTCGCGTCGAATTAGTAGATTTTATTTTTGTTTCATCGTCAGGCTGCTTTTGCTGAGTTCTACTGAGAAATTTATGACATTCGTGATGTCTGTGAGGTGTAGATTTAATTTCGTGAAATTACAATGGAAAATGGAAAGAGTTTTTTTTATTGGACGATCTCATTTTTATTTTATAACAGTTTTATAGAAGCATTGTGATTTCTGCTGAGTTCTACTGAGAAATTTATGACGTTTGTGAGGTGTAAAAGAAGATTTACTTCTTTTACTAGATAATCTCATTTTTATTTTACAACAGTTTTATTAGAGCATTGTGAGGCTATTCTTGCTGTACTCCATTGAAAAATTGATGACGTTTGTAAGATTTCATTTCCTCCAATTACGATGGAAAATATAAAGATTTCACAACAGATTTTCCAGAGGATCACGAGGCTATT
This sequence comes from Habropoda laboriosa, assembly GCF_001263275.1. Classification (NCBI taxonomy): domain Eukaryota; kingdom Metazoa; phylum Arthropoda; class Insecta; order Hymenoptera; family Apidae; genus Habropoda; species Habropoda laboriosa. Next base: position 2,626,649 of record NW_017100268.1, on the reverse strand, counting down.
TTTCTCTAGTT
>NW_017100268.1:2615307-2626542 GCF_001263275.1 Habropoda laboriosa | reverse complement strand
AGTACCCGAGAAAGCTATTATAATTAACGGTGATAATTGTACGGTGTGAAGGTAGAAACTCGGAGAAATCAAGATGAATAGAGATCTATAGAATTTTGAACCTCGGTTCGATCCTTTGTACCGAGACCTCTCCGATCCACAGTGATCGGATATTTGATCAAAAAACGAAAAAAAAACATTCAACATCATCCCACCACGTGTGAGCATCGGTGAAAAGGGTTCCTGCAGTCAGCTGACAATGCAGTAGTCAGAGGACTGTACATTTCTTCAGTGTGATTCAAGGGGACGGCGCACACATGTCCCGATGATTACACGACATTATTTTCCGTGATTCATCAGGTTCTCACGAATCACACACGTTCGAGCGCTACACGTTACGTTTTATACGACGCTATGAATTACAACGCGAAAAAGGGGGGGTATTAAAAAATAATGCCGACAAGAAAAGCCGACAATAATGAAACGCGCGTTCAACAGCGTTCAAGAGATATGAAGCCATTATTCGCGGGAATTACCGACAGTCTGATCTTTCACCTTTTCGTACGGCTGAATGGAATGAAATATTTTCAATCATTCGGCTCGTGAATCTTTTGAAAAATACCCGTGAATTAATAGTAAACGCAGGATGGATACGTGTATTGTAGAGGTTCTATAACGTTGAAGGATAATTGATTAGTATAATATATGTTCATCGAGTGGTATAATAGCCGAGGGAAGAAAATCAATTCGCTGTCTTGTGTATATCAAGCTTTTTAACGATCCTCGTTCGATCTTCGTTCTTTAACTATTTGAGTTTCAGTAGCAGGTAAGCTGGATAATCTTTCGAGGCTCTATGGCTCCGTGGTTATGATTGCTTTGAATTTCTCTTTTTCTTAACTTCTGCCTTCCTTTTTCTTTTTATGGGTATCGATGGTATCTGGAAGTAAATTGAATTCATACGGATTATCTCTTTCCTATCTTCTATCTGCTAGAAGACCTTATCTTTCAATGGAAATCGGATAAGAGGAAGAATTAACAAGAATCAGATTAATCTAGGAGTCTTATCTGCCTCTGCTAATCAAGTTCGCTAATTGTTTACTTATCCGGCAATCACTTGCTCTAACTCGAAAGCAAATAATCCTTTAATTATCCTAGGAAGTTTGGAATCACTGTGTATTATAAGATAAGGGAGGATTTTTGGAAAAAGTTCATTGTAAGCAAACCTTAACAGCCATCTCAAGATTCTCAAGATCCCAAAAATGATAAAGTTTAATAAAAAAAAGAAAAAAAAAAGAAATTCTACGTTAAAACGGTCCTCTGTCTTTTCTCTTACACAAAAATCGACCCTCGCAAATGATCACCATGCAAAAGTTAAAGTTAAAAACCTCAGTATACGCCGATACAAACTTTTAGCCTGCAGTGTACACCTTGCTCCTCTAAAGAAGAGTACTTCCAGTAATCCAGCTCGATAAAGTCTCAACCTGATCCTATCCACGAAACGGAGCAAAAAAAAGAAGAAGAACAGAAGACCTCCGCGAGCGGAAGAGTGTAAGAAAAAAGTGCGTTCGGTTTTCGGAACGGGAAGAAATTTTATTGCCGCTAGTAAACTTTTTCGCCAGCCTGTTTCCCCATGGCTCTCGTCAGCGCCTTCGGGGTTCCTGCCACCATGATGCAGACATTAAGATAATCGCCCGTACCAAGAACGTTTCTCTTCGCTGGAACGCCATGGGATATATATCCTCCTCTCGTCTCGGTGAAACGACGATACCAGTATCGCCCTCGACCAACCAGAAGATCGCTCCTCCGCGAGGCTTATTTTCTGGCTCTGCTGATATCGGCCGGGCAACTGCTCGTGATTGCAGGCCTTTCCGCAATCTGGGCCCACGGTGAAAAAGCTTCCGACGAAACCGCCACGAGGAAACTATCTTCTTCGTCTTTCTTCGACGCTCTGGGATTTTTCAGAACGGTCGTTACGTTAAGCAGAAGGAGAAAAGTGGACCGTGAAATGTAAAGGGGTGAGGATTGTTTCTGGTGGAGATTTCTCGCCGGGCGAATGATTAGATAGGATTGCCGGCGGTGATTAGGTTCGAAGAAATTTTTGATAGCGTTGCCCGAGGGAGAAATTTGTGTTCGCTGTGTGAGGATCTTTGGTCGATTCTCCGAAGAGAAGTAATTTAATTAGGAATTATTTTTTTTTTATTTAATTTGAAGTGGATATTGAAAGTTAGAATATTAAGTTTCATTGAATATTAAAAAATGAATTTTAAATAAGGAGGAATTTGGTTAAGACACTTGTCAATTTTTGTAAATGTATTTATTTTTATTTAACGTCCCTATTACTTTATCAATGCAGCACACAAGATCCCAGTTTTTCTGCCTGCGTCATTTCTGTCACCGCTAAATCACATTCTTCCCTAAATTTGAATAAAAAATTAAGAGTAACAAGCAATATCGAACCTGACCGAACATTCCACCGAAACCGAGGAAATACCAACACTGACGCCGCCTAATCGTCCCAAAGCCGAATCTCCCGACACCCGACTATCCAAAATGAAACGACCACGAGAAGCAGCCAGCATCCGTTCCATTCGTCGCAAATCGCGTCGCGGCATCGAAGGGACATTACGGTCGGCAAGATAACGACGAAAAATAACGAGGCACGCGCTCGTACGGTGTGTGTGCGAGAGAGAGAAAGAGAGAGAGAGAGAGAGGTAGAGAGGAGGCAAATCGGTCCGAAAACGAAGCCGAATAAATGAGCAACGCTTAATCCGGGGCGCGAGCTTAAAAAGCAAATCCCTCGTTTCCGCGGACTTTATCGTCGAGCACACCAGGGCAGAGCCTCGTACGAGCAAATATAATCACGTAGGCAGGATTTAGTCGTGGCAGAGGTTAATTCGACGGTGGCAGCGGCCTGGCGCTGATCGCCGGCCATTGCGGCCCGCTTTAAATTCAAATTTCGCGTCTACCCGAGTTCCGCCACCCCCCCACCACACACGCCTCCACCGTTGAATTACGATTCTCGTTTTCCAGCGACGATCTAGAAGCGGTCCCCATGGAAATGATTGCTCCCACGCGAGATGTCTGGCTCATTAGGCATTCCTTCAGTCTGCGGTTGTGCCAGGCCCTCTCTCTCTCTCTGTGTCCTTCTCTGTCTCTCTCTCCTCTCGAGCCGCGCGCGGACAGAAAAGATGAACGGAGACAAGAGCAACCACTTCGAGGTCAACAGAGACAAAGAGAACTTGCAGAGAGAGAGAGGGGGGAAGAGAGAGGGTTCGTGGATGAAAATCGCGGACGAGCAGCAGCTGATAGGCTCTTCTGAGGCGACGCGTGAATAGAGGAAGACGCGAGTCGAGGACGGTTGGCAAGCCGTGGGATTTCTTCTATTGAAAGGAAAACGAACGTACAGATTGGCACGATATACAGAGAAATTTGCGCTTCGAGGTGCTAGACGTTCGAATGGCACGGATAAAGAAGACAGCGAACAGTGAATTGATGAGTGAGCATGATAATTGTGTGGGTGAGAGATAGTCGAGTGTACGAACGTTGATTTATGGAGATTTAATAGACGAACGCTGGTGAATTGTAGGATGTGAAGAAAGATTTAGAATTTCTGTTAGATTTTTCTCTTCTCTCCTCGAGGTTTTGCAAGAAGTAAAAGGGTAATTCTGCATGTGTATATACGAGTTGAAGCACGGAGAGTGGAAGGATTTGTTCGGAGCCCTCTTTCGGAGCACGCACGAGAACAAAAGACTGCGGAAGACAGAAAGAAAGACTGGAACTGTACACGGCTGGATCTGGCGATTGTGGTGCATACCGGGGAAGCCGAGACGACGCATAAGGGGAATCAATGCTCCGAGAGAGACGTACAAATGTGCAATCGGGGCGTAGGTGAATCCTCTTGCGAATTCATGTGTGGACGGAAAAGATGGAGGGATAAAGTTGATAAGGATATACGTATTTTACCGCCAAACTTACTAGCCAACGTTCGCTGTCCAACGTTAACTTAATTTAATCGTCCAAAAAAAAAAAAAAATTAAAATATATCACACTTTCTTCAGTACACATTCCTTAAGTTTGAATAGACTTCTTTCCATATCAAGTCATACGTGATTTAAAAAACAGCGAGTAATATTAATAACATACTATAAAAATTAAGGTGAAAATGAATTTCTAGCTTCCGAGGATTCAACCCTTTCGCGTTCAATGTTCCAGGAAGGGAGAGATATAGTAGAAATGAAAAAAATCTGATATTCCATTAATCCATTATGAAGATCGGCTTTGCATATATGCAGGAGCACGCGCGAAAGGGTTAATTCCGAAAGAATTTCAACGGGACAATTTTCGACGATGATACGCGGACAAATGCAAATAGGATTACAGGATGCTAACTAGGGAAAGGCAAAGAGAAAGCTAAAACCCGTGGGCAGACGAATTCAACGTTCGGGTTGATTCACCTAACTCGCGTCTCCCACGGATGTTCGGCAACATCTGGACGAACGAACCTGTTTCCGGCTAACCAGTCACGTTTCATTACGCAGCTCCTCGAAAATTGCCGATCGGAAATCGGATCGGTCAGAATGATCGTTGTGTCGCGCATTTTAATGCCTCTGGTGTGCAGAACGTGGCAATCAACTTAAATTTCCTTGCTGAAAAGTTTGCCCGCTGCGCGAAATGCAATCGTGATTTTATCCTATTGAAAATTTTTTTTCTTCGTGTAATTAAAGACATATTTTAGATTATACTAAGTGCTTGATGAGCACGTATTTTAAACGAGCAATGATAATGATAAAAGAAAAGAGAAATTAGTACAGTAGAGTTTCGATTATCCGAGGTTTCGAAAACTCGGATAATAGGGAAGGATCGATGAGTGTTCACAAGTCGCGCAAGAAAATCATAAAAAACATTTTGATAATGTGAAATTGTACATGTACTTAGGTTTAATTAACTGTTTATTAAATAGTTAATATGAAAATGTTTATGATTTTATTCCACGATTTATGAACACCCTTCGACCCTAAAAAGTAATGTAACTTTTTCATTTTATTTAAGTTCAGAGCACCTTGGATCAATCTCGGTTAAACGAGACTCCACTGTGCTTAATTTTGACAAAAACCGAACAATTTTTTTTTTATTCTACGAGTATGATTTTAATAAACGAAACTTTTTCTCTGCTACGAAAACGTTGTTTAAAAATGCTCAATTGCAGGAAGTTTATTTTCGATCTTCCATTATCGAGTTCAATTCTCCCGTAAATAATTTCCTAGTCAAAATACAAGGGTTTACCCCGGAGGGATGTATCGAAATTTCGGCGATGCCCTAGCCTAACCACGAGCGTATGGAAATTCGCAGATTGAAGCCATCCACGAATCCAGCAAGACGTTGTTCGCTACAGACATCGACCACTTCAGCATCGCCAACCGGAGATGTTGGCATGACTAAGTAATTAAACGCGCATGAATACCCATACGGTATTCCGTATTCACCAGCTATCCCTGGCATTAAACATTTAATAGTTCGTGCGGAGATTCGGTGCCGCGTAACAACGTCATACTAATCTCTATCCCTCTTAACGTACATATAAACCTCTTAACAACTGCTTCCAAATTTGTACTTTTTATTTCACCCTTTCGCGATTGATGAGACGCGTTTGTCTCAACTGAGTACTCGAACAAAGATCGATCTGAATTTCGTATTTACTAGAAACACCGAAGAAATTTTTTTTAAAATAATTCTATCGTGAAAGGGTTGATAAATCTTAAAACTTTTCTGTCAGTATAGGCAAGTGTTCCTTATAAATAAAAATCTATGAAATCTATAAGAATATATGACACAAAGGACAGAAAAATTCTCTAAAATGAAAAGTATTCTAATCTAAATTTTCGTAGAATTCGTCAAGTTTAACAAATTTACTAGGGTAATTTCTGAGAGTAAATATTTCTGACAGTAAACACTGAGAGTAAAACAAATGTAAAATAAAAGAATAGCGACGTGTTCCACATTTGCCGGATAACGCAGGAAATACTTGACTGGTCCGTCTCTCCCGGAATAAAAAAACAGAATAATCTAAATAACCACGAATTTGACTAACAACCGATTACTTTACCACAGCAATTACAGAGCACGAATAGATTAAAAATCGCGTTGATGCAACCTCCAATAATTCCTCCAAATTCAACTGAAATTACTCTCGATAAAGTAATCCCATTACATTACCAATCTATCGTATTCACGATTTATCATATCTCAAGATAAACGCACAAAGTTGCCGAAGAAAGAGAGAGAGAGAGAGAGAAGAAAATAAACTCGGAGATTAATCGCGAGGAAAAGTCTCGATAACCAGTTATCGAGTGTCCACTTAACCGCGGGCCAAGCTACCGCCGTGTTTAATCGACAATGAGCTACTAACATACATGCAAATGTTAACGGTAATCACGCAATTACCGCGGCATTGCCCCTTCGCGGCGTTCGTCCGCAATAATCCGGTATTTACGGCCGGGTTTGCGCGCCGGCGAGGGTGCTTAACCGTTTAAATATAAGCAATTTACCAGGGAATTCCGTGGAAAGAAATATTCCAACGGTCGTTCTACGATGTTCAACGTGTAGAACGATGTTCCCGGGACAGGACCAGACGGTCAGGCTCGTAAAAAGACAGCTGGTCCTTCTTTGATCGCGACACGACCTCGATCAGCCGACAACAAGAGACCCAAAAATACACTTATCCCTGCGATTTCTTCTCCTTCTCTTTTCGACCGAAACGGAAATCTTTTGAAAAACGACTGTATTTAGCAAACTTCGTTTAAACACGGTACAGCTAATTTTGTTTCAAGTGCTGTCTTATCGGTGCAACTTTTTGCGGTACAAACTGTAAATTCTGATTTGAGTAAGAAATATGTCATTTTTTCTTAAGGAAAAGAAAAATTTTTCAAGAATACGGACTCGCTGAGATTTTTTCTCCAAAATATGAAAAAAGATCTTAGTTTCCTTCAGATAAATTAAAAATTGCCGTGAGATTTTGAAGATATGCCAAAAAAATTTTTTTCTGAGAATACGAGCAAAGATACAAATTGTTAATCTTCTGTGTTATTTTTGTCATTAGCTAGATCGCATAAAAATTTGCTTTCGTTAATAAAAGAAACTCGTTCCCCGTTAACGTAAACTGCTTTGAAGAATTTCAACACGAAAAATCGATACCTTTATCAAATTCAGTTACACGCACACCGTTTCTTAACGAAAGCTTCACAGAAACGAATTCCACGTTTTTGGAGCACTCGGACTAATGGACCGTGAACACCTCCTTCGTGCAATGGCAATAAAAGTCCCGGTAAAAATTGCGACTCATCCATTAAAGTTCCATCTCCTGTACGGGGAGCGAGCGAGCAGCCTGTTATCCGAAGCACAGGGTACACCATCAAAAATACATAAATATCAATCACGTGGCCGAGATTTTAAACTGTATCAAAGTGTGACCGAGTTCGAGCGATACAGCGTGCACCGGAGTGGTCGGTTGTTCGCGAATCGTCCGCGGGTAAAACCATCATTTCGCCGTGGAGAATGTATGATCCTTAACGATAATTACCCAGAGTCGACCGCATCAGAGGCGATGGCGAGTCGGGAATCGTGGCAGGAGAAAAATAATAATTCGGTGTACGTGCAGGTTGGTACCGTTATCCCCGGAAAAAAAAAAAAACACGTCCAAAGACCACACGACCTGGGATGTAACGAGCGGCACACCTTGTGATTTTTCGGTGGTAAAACGCCGGTGGACGGGTGAACGCTCGTGGAAACGGATTACGAGGTCGTTAAACGCGTTAATTCGACGACCTAATAAGGGTAGAATGAAGCCTCGCCGGTGATAAAGGAATAACGGAGAAAACGCGTTTCATTTGAATCAGGATTTTCACTTGTAGCTTCCAATCTCTATATTTTGTTATGCCGTAAGTTCTGACTTCCCAAAAAAAAAAAAGAATGGTTCATTCAAATCGTAGTGGAGTATAAGTGAATACGAGAAAAATAAGAAGAGGAAAGAGTCTAATCTTCGTGAACACTGGGTGAAGAAGACGCGACTGTTGCGGTTAAGAAGATCAATGGGATGAGAAACGTGGAAAATAGTGAAGATCGAAAGGAAAGCGAAATTAAGGCGAGATAACGAAGTACAGTAAATTCTCTACAAGAGTCAGTAAGTTTGGATTCTACAAGTGACAGTATAGATGGTCCTACGCCTAGGTCTGCGTCATTGCTGTGCCCATGTTATCTCGCTCACAGTCAGTCAAGCGTGTAAAGCTACACCAGTCGTAAAAACATAATTTCTTTAATTTTACTTTTTTTCATCTGGAATTTTTTTTAACATGTTGGCGAGATTTTTCTGATGAAAATGATATTAAACACGATATAATTTGAACAACATTTACTTATTAACACGATCACTGTCACGCCAGATTTACAGGTTGCTGTCAGGCGGCCACAAGAAAATATATTTTAAGCATAGGATTATAGTATTATGCTTTATAATTTTTTTTTCAATTGAAAATAATGTCTAGCTAGCTATGACGTTCAAAATTTTTAGTTGACAACATTTATGTTATTTTAATTATTCTAAACATTTGAAGCACTCCAGTCACTGATGACCACCATGGCCATATCGAGGAAACAATCTAACGTTAAAACTTATTGAGTGATTAATTTAATTTCATAATATATCGCTTTAGCCAGCCACCGTTTGGTTGCCAATTCTTTATCACATAGAATCGGCCTACCTCCACGTAAAAAAGAATAATGTAGGGTCGATTCCACAAGTGTCAGTAAAATGTAGGGTCGACAGCAGCAGAAAAGCTGCTAAACAATTAGAATTAAATGTAACGATAGAAATTATTGCAATAATGCGTAATGCAATTGAAAAATTGAAAGAATCAAAAGAAAAAACGCGAATTCATATCTTTCTCGATTCTAGAATATAAGAAAATTTGAATAAAATACGCGACGAGAATTGGGGAGAAGCATAAGTTAAACGCGTAAAAATATTCAATAATAAACGAACTAGGGATGAAGCTATTATTTCAATACGCGATGCACTGACTCTAGTATTTACTAAAATTCAAAAATTCTCGTATAAATTCCGAAAATAGATTATTAATTACGGTAAACTACTGAGACGGTTTAATTAAGGGTGGGCATGGTGCTGCTTTAGTTTGAAATGATTTATAAACACATAATTAACAGAGGAAAAACCGTGAAACGGCAAAACGTCTACATTCTAATTGTTATAACATGTAAACAGAACTTTAAATTTAGTGTAAACAGAAAAAATATATAATACAATTTATTTCACGGTATTGCAACAAATAAACGTTGAATCAATATTTAATTCGTATAAAAACAATTATTTAACGTAATAATTTTACCTTCACTATGGCTATTTTTAATCTACGACCACAGGTCAACCTGATTTCTAATCCTTACGAACTTTAAATTCAGTCTAAACTGAGAAAATATATAATACAATTTATTTCACGGTATTGCAACAAACAAACGTTGAATAGATTCTTAATTCGTATAGAAACATTTATTTAAAATAATAATTTCACCTTCACTATGGCTATTTTAAATTTACGACCAAGGGTCAACCTGATTTTTAATCCTCCGAACTTGATTTCACAACGAGAAAGTAATAAGATCGTTGAAACGTACTTATTTGTCAAAGAAACTTGCAAAAATGTATAAATAATAATATGTAATGTTTTAACAAATTTTTGGAAGTATAAATTAATAATAAAATTGTGAAAATTAATAAATTATACGTTATTATAACATTAATAGAATTATGACTAAACCGAAGTTCGAAGTCGAGTATTTAAAGTCTGATATTACGTGCCTAGCGAGTGCCGGTAATTGTTAAAATTTGTTTAATAATTAGTAATAGAAATTCTAATTGATTCTAATGTATACAAGTGTTACAAGAAGGCTGAGTGTGTACAGGGTGGACATAGACTAGCTAGTAGCCCCCGACCACTCTATTCACATCTCAGAACCTTCAGGTCAAAATACGCCGCGAAGTGTCTAGGGCCCAGTATAAAGGGTAAATGATTTCGCGGGACATCGGCGGGTCCTTATATACCTGCGGTACCCTCTCCCCAAAGTCATTAGCAAAATCGTCGGTTAGGTCAGGCGGGAAATTTTCGCGGGAGATTTTCGCGGGAGATTTCCGATATCGTAACACGGTATAATTTATCAATTTTCACAATTTTATTAAAAATTTATACTTCCGACAATTTGTTATAACATTGCATATAACAATTTATACGTTTTTACAATATTCTTCAATGGAAACATAGGTTTTAGCGTTCTCGTTACTTACTCGTGGTTAAATTAATTTCGTAGGGATTAAAAATCAGGTTGACCTGTGGTCGTAGATTAAAAATAACCATAGTACAGCTAAATTTATCGTGTTAAATAATTCTTCTTACACGAATGAAAAATGTATTCAACGTTTGCTTGTTACAATACCATGAAATAAATTATTTGTGCAGTTCTGTGCATTTTCTGTGCAGTTCAACCTAATTTACTTAAATTTACATTGCGAGACAGTATACTGTAACAAGTAGTAACAAGCAAACGTTGAATAAATTCCTAATTCGTATTAAAAAAATTATTTAACACAATAATTTCAGCTTTATTATGATTATTCTTGATAAATGACCACAGGTCAACTTGATTTTTAATCGTTATAATCTTTAAATTCAGTGTGAATAGAGAAAATGTGTAATATAATTCATTTCACGATATTATAACAAACAAACGTTGAATACATTTTTGATTCGTAGGAAAAGAATTATTTAACACGATAATTTTAGCTGTACTATCACTATTTTTAATCTACGACCACAGGTCAACCTGATTTTTAATCCCTACGAAATTAATTTAACCACGAGTAAGTAACGAGAACGCTAAAACCTATGTTTCCATTGAAGAATATTGTAAAAACGTATAAATTGTTATATGCAATGTTATAACAAATTGTCGGAAGTATAAATTTATAACAAAATTGTGAAAATTGATAAATTATACCGTGTTACGATATCGGAAATCTCCCGCGAAAATCTCCCGCGAAAATTTCCCGCCTGACCTAACGGACGATTTTGCTAATGACTTTGGGGAGAGGGTACCGCAGGTATATAAGGACCCTCCGATGTCCCGCGAACTTATTCACCCTTTATACTGGGCCCTAGACACTTCGCGGCGTATTTTGACCTGAAGGTTCTG
>NW_017100268.1:2612314-2613688 GCF_001263275.1 Habropoda laboriosa | reverse complement strand
TCCCGCGAAAAGTAGTCGATTTCCCGCGTAAAGTAGTCGATTTCCCGCGTAAAAGGAGGTTTCGCGCCCAATTTTGGTAATAATTTTGGGGAGGGGGTACCGCAGGTATATAAGGACCTGCCGAGGACGCGGGAACTCATTCACCCTTTATACTGGGCCCTAGACACTTCGCGGCAAATTAGTCTTAAAGGTTCTGAGTTGTGAATAGAGTGGTCGAGGGCTACTATAATAGCTAGCCTATGTCTACCCTATACACACTCTGCCTTCTCAAACTTAACATACACTAGCATTCTGAATTATCGATACTTGGAAAGTTACTATTAGACTTTGAATTTTTCTTTTCTGTTTAATTAAACTAAATTGGTTCTGCATTTATTAATGCTTATGGGCAAGTACTATCAGACTTTGCATATTCTACATGAAATTTTTATTTTTAAATTAATTTCAGTAAATTCCAAGTATCGATATTTATTAATAAATTATTATCGGTCTTTAAATATTCCCCTTCGAAACGAAAATCGCGAAATTAGTTTGAGAGTTTAGGGAAATCGAGATTTTTATTTTGGGGTAGGAATAGGACGTTGATTTCAAACGAATTCGAGGTTCCATTATACTAATGAAAATTTTCGGCGTTTCAGGTGTTTATCGAAATTAATTCAAAATTTGTCGTTACAGCTTAATAATATTTACTTTTATTTCAGCTATTGAATCTAATTTGAAATTTTCTTTCAGTTTCTTGAATTTCTTTTATTTTTACAATTTTTCTATGATTTTCTGTGATATTGAATTGATTTTACGACTTGTTACTTTGTCAACTAATAATTCACAGCTATCCAAGGATTTGCATGATTTGCATGATGTAGTTAGTTGAATTATTTTATTTTATATTGTGATTTGCTGATTTGCAACGAGTGGACTACACTCGTTGCACTGTGCCCACCCTAATTAAACCGTCTCAGTAGTTTACCGCTAATTTTCTGAATTTTTCAATTTTTATAAATACCAGAGTCGGTGAATCGCGTTTTGAAACAATAGCTTCATCCCTAGTTCGCTTATTATTGAATATTTTTACGCGTTTAACTGATACTTCCCAATTATCGTCGCGTATTTTATTCAAATTTTCATCTATCGTAAATTCAAAAAAGATATCAATTCGCGTTCGTTCTTTTCTTTCAATTTTTCACTCGCGTTCTACGAAAGTTTGCTTCAATAATAATATTGAACGTAATACAAATGCGCGATTTCCCCCTCACTAAATAAAACTGAAATAAATCGCGTTTCGAAGTACTTTTCGCGTCGTCCATTCCACAGTGGCTCACGATTCGTGAGTCTGTGAGTCTTGGAAAATGAACTGGAACTGAAAATCTGAGTGGA
>NW_017100268.1:2609700-2611921 GCF_001263275.1 Habropoda laboriosa | reverse complement strand
ATTGAAATAATAGCTTCATCCTTAGTTCGCTTATTATTGAATTTTCCGCGTTTATCTGATATTTCCTCCCAATTCGCGTTTTTGCTTTTTATTCAATTTACTCGTGTTTATTTCATACTTGTTTCAATTTTTCACTCGCGTTGTATGAAAGTTTTGTTCGATAGTAGAGTCTAAAGTAATATAAATTCGCGGTTTCTCCCTCTCTAAATAAATCGCGTTTCGAAGTACTTTTCGCGTCGTCCATTCCACAGTGACTCACAATTCGTGAGTTTGTGAGTCTTGGAAAATCAACGCTTGGAGGAAGGATGACCATCTGAGAGGAAGGAAGGAAGGAAGGAAGGATGCAACGAAATCGACATTGCAGAGCCCAGCTGCCTGTCTGCGAACTGTGAGTGAATTTTTTGAGGGTTTGGTGATTGGTTATATATGTGTGTGCATGTGCATGTTTGAAGCTGAACTACCATGAAGAAATCGAAGGATGTGAGTTCACATCCGAACTCTACTGCACTAAAGGTGCAAACGCCCTCCCATTATTAGAGTATCCCAATAGTATACCGCGTTAATTCAATTTAGAGTCAATCTTCGTAACAAATGTTTACCCATTATTTTCGACGAGAATTTACTACGTCGCGTCGCGTTTTTAATAAAATAGCTTCATCCCTTTTTTCGGGTTTTGCTTTTCTTTTTTTCAGCGCGTTTTGTTGACACAACCCTTAAACTTTTGCTAAATACCCCATCTGAAATGAACTACATAATGAAATGGAGGATGATAAAAATTCGCGATTTCGGGTACTAAATAAAATTCAACGAATTAAACTACACTTAAAAGAAATCGCGATCCGTACACAATTTCGCGCGACACTTCCACAGCTTCCTAAGTCTGGTGAGTTTTCGGGTCATTCAACTCTGGCTTCGGGTCATTCAACTCTGGCTTTGGGTCATTCAAATCTGGCTTTGGATCATTCAAATCTGGCTTTGGGTCATTCAAACTGGCTTTGGCTCATTCAAACTGACAGTTGGTCTTCCAGTCTGGCTTTGGGTCATTCAAATCTGGCATTGGGTCATTCACATCTGGTCATTCCAATCTGGCACTGGGTCATTCAAACTGGCATTGGGTCATTCAAATCTAGCTTTAGATCATTCCAAACTGGCATTGGGTCATTCAAACTGGCATTGGGTCATTCAAACTGGCATTGGACCACTGGTGCAACCAAATTCAAGGCTTGAAGAATGCAAATGATTCACTGAGGAAATTTCAAAGGCTCGATGGATCTGAGAGGATGAACAAATGCAACCAAATCTATGTTACAATGTCCAGTTGTGTGGTAAGTGGTGAGTCACATCTTTTTCTTTATTAATTAAATATTTTCTGTAGAAATATTTCAGGTATACACTATTTATTTGTTACAAATAATCAAATTTATTCATTTTCAGTTATTTCGGATTTCATACTACTTTAGTTGGAATATTCATTTTCTTCAACTATTCACGAACACATTGAACATCAGAATCAGATTTTGATGAAAGTTTGATAGGTATATTTGTCAGGTATTTCTTAATATCGACAATCGTTCACGACGAAGGGTTGAAAATGTCTCTCGAGTTGCAAGTAATAAACGTATTTGCTGTAATATCCCAAAAATAATTAGAGATTGAGAAATTATATACTATGACGAATTCTGCAGTTTAGAATTATAAATTTCGCTTGCAAATAAATTTCGAAAAATTCCTTTTACTTAATTCTTACCTTTTCAGATATTTCCCTTCCTCCTACTAATTTTAATGTAAATTCGTGCACGAAGAATGAATAGAAAATTGTACAGAGTGCCGTACGAGTGTATTATAAAATAAGCCACTGTAAAGTATGAGAATGTGAACCAAGCGAATCTTAACTTTAAGTAGTCCATAAGATAAAACAAGTTGGAAGATATTTTACACGTCGTGGGATGCGTGCGTTTTAATTTCAACTACTTCCTAAAATAAAATAAGTAATTCTAAGATAGAAAATTGTACCGAATACCATGTGAGCGCTTTCTTACAGAGATACGCGACTCATTTCTAGCACAATTAACAAAATACCTTCTGCATTTTGACTATCGTCGATACTGACCATAGAATAATAATCTTCTCGCGAGTATCAATTCTCGATCGCTCAGTTCCTTCGAGCTTTTTCACGACGTACTTGTCTACGAATAGCGCGCGATATTCTTAGAATAATTAC
>NW_017100268.1:2605120-2608481 GCF_001263275.1 Habropoda laboriosa | reverse complement strand
TCGTGTTTTATGTCATTTTCATCAGAAAAATCTCATCAATATGTTAAGAAAAATTTCGGGATAAAGAAACGTAAAATTAAAAAAGTTGTTATTTAAATCACTTGGTTGCCTCGTCTCACGTTTCATGCTTATCTTTTATTCGCTGTCCTTGTCTACGTTCGGCAAACTACAAAGGCGGGCGCGAGGCTCGAAAACGTAGTCCCTGACTCTACGGGTGTCAGGTTTAGCTTCCTTGCGGTCTGACACTTGTGGAGAATATACTGTACCGCGAATTACGTTGAAACACTGTTTATCGTTCGAGAAAGTGTTATATGTTGCGAGGAGTAATCGTGTCAGGCGGTGTTTGAGAAAAGCAGACGCGGAAGTGTCGCGGTTCTAGGGATTTTCAGAAAAATCCCCAGTGGGGGGAAAAAAGCTACGGCAAACAAGTAACGGTAACGGGGGCATTTTTTCCCTTCCGCTTTTAACATATTCCAGTCTACAAAGCGACTGGAATTCGAGCGTGACTCTGTGGACGTCCAGTTAATATAAAAGCGTTCACGCACACGGTAGCGGCGTTATACAATTCAATCGGGCCGCGTACACATATGCGTGTACGCGTTGAACGGAGAACGAGCGAGCGCGAGCGCGCGTGTACACGAGCCGGGCGCAATCGGAGCACGAGGCTTATTTCGAAACTTCGTACAAACGTTTGTTTATGCCCACATTCTCGGCAGCGACTGATAAATTAATCTCTCATGCTAATACATCCAGCGTACGCTGACACAATCCGTGCCTCGAAAGCACCAAGTGGATTTCGTATCCCCGTGATCCCCGCATTAATTCTCGATCGCTTCCGGATTTCATTTACCCGGGGGGTCACAGCCGTTGGAAAATGTGAGCACGTTCATAGATTACATCGGCCAGAGGGGGAAAAAACAAGAAAAAAAAAATAAGGAACCGGGTTATACACGGACATTTGCATCGGAGCCAGCCTATTATGCGAGGAACGGTTGTTCTCCTCTCCCCTCGCATGTTTCAAACGCTCGTGATTCAGTCGTGATGCACAACATATTTCGTTTGTTAATTCTCGAATATACGGTTTAAATACGACTTTTTCTCCTCCCGGAGATCCCGAGGGGGGCTAAGTATTATAACCGCGGAGTTAAAAGCGCGTTAAAACGAATAGGATACGCTTGGATTCGTCTAAAGTCTCCGGAAGAGGAAGAATGAAAGAGAAGAGAGCATCTATAAATTATTCTTTCCACGTTACATATGGCCAAACGGTTCTCTTGTAAATTAGTGCCTCTTTGGCTAGACCTTAGCTGGAAACGTTCCAGCTGTTAATCGCGTTAATTTCCATTCCACCTCTACTCGAGTTCCTTAGAAACTCCACCAGAATGGTACACGGTTTCGAACGATGGCGCAAAAAAAAAAAAAAAACGACAGAGAAAACCGGGTAGCTTTTAATATCGAATTAAGAACCAGGAGATTTAACGATATTACCGCTAGCGATCGTACATAGAGATCGATGTTTATAGATGCACGTAAGTGCACTCTATCGCGGAGTTGTGTTCCGCATGCAACGAACCTTGTCGACAATCCAATCGCCAACGATACTTTAGGTCTAATGTCAAGGGTACGTCCGTTCAGTTTGAAACGTCGTAAACGGCTTTCCATGCGTGATGGCCAAGACGAGGAGACACGAGGGAACACGGAAAAGGAAAAGTTGGACGATAAACGGACTGATGGACTTTCCCATGCTTCACCACCGCGGGAGAGCCGTAAACGTCTTGTCTCTCGATTTAAATGTCCCGGCATCTACTGGGTTGGGCAGATCCAACAGTCGTGGCCATTGCCGCGCCCTCGTGCGTCTCTACGTATTACTCCGTGACACAGGCGCGGAATATGACGGATTTTCTCACAATTCTCTATTTTACACCTTTTTGCATATTTCGCGAAATTTTCTTTCCTCCTCTCGGGAGAGATCTTTGATACACGAACGATTCGCTGGTGTTACAATTCAGTTCTATCGGATGGAAAATTTTTCAAATAATCGAATATCCACATACGTTGGTCTATTAGTTCCAACACTTGCCTTTTCTCTTTCGAGTACGACTAAATAGACGTGGAATCGGAAACAATGCTTAATTCCCTGCTTACGAATGATAAGATAGGTTAAATGTTAAAGTTGTGACGCCAAGTGTCACCGTTGCATAATCGAGAACCGTCGCGCTACAACGATAAGCTTAATTATTACGTGGCTACGAGCGTGACGAGAGCATTTCGTTTCGAAGTGCAGTAAAATACGCTTGTGAAGACAGATTCCTCGAGAATTTGCGTAAAGATAAATAGAAGAGTACGTTCTATCGTCACCCCCGTAATAATCAGCAATTCTTCAAGTTGAATTACAACCGTTTGACACGAGATCGATCGATCTCCCCCTTTTTTTTTCACTGTCCCATATATCCACGATGAAATTTGAATAAAAAAAGGACAGAGGACTTCATGCGATAACCCGTATTACAAAATGTAGGTCGGATTAACAAAACTCGTGGTGAAAGTTGAATAAATTATAAGCATTTTTTTGTAACTATACGCTACGTTGAGAAAAAAAATGTGTCAACTGCAACAGCACGTAATGAATATACTCGGTTCGTCGAAGCTGACGAATAACGAACGCGATATCGTTTTTAAAAAAAAAAAACCGGAGAAAATTGTTCGAGAGGCCTCGAATTACGAAGTATGATGAACTTTGAAATACAGAAATCAAACGAAACCTTGAATAGCACCGGCATTCAATTCATATTTGCGCGCAACGGTGCATCGCGGAGATAATGATAAATTCATAAAGGCCTAGCAGACAACAGAAAAGACTATATTAAAACGAAACACGAAGGTATCGGCCGCTTTGACTCGTACGTTATACACCGTGGTATTACATTCCTCTGTTACATTCTCTCTATCGCAACAGCGGGTACAAGAACCGGGAGAGTATACCCAGTCAGACTTTTACGAGGGGCAATGAATGTCTGAACGGTGAAGTTCCGTGAAGTTCGCCCATATATTATTGGAAACTTATTAGAATTAATTAACTTTTCACCCGTACACCGCATTGCTTATTAGCCTCGACGGCCCTCGGTTGGTCGTTGACGTCGACGTCGCGACGTTTCCATTACCGACGCTCCTCGAATTCGTTACGAATTCAAAGTGGTATTGCATCCCCCGCCGGTGCTTCCATTTATCTCGCGGCATAATTGACCTCTCCAATATGTATATGTATATATAGGTAGGTACGTTGAAAATCGGCGCTCTGTTATACGAATACAATGCGATCTCGTTAAATCGAGAACAAACATCGTCTATGGGATAATCGTCTGAA
>NW_017100268.1:2544826-2605094 GCF_001263275.1 Habropoda laboriosa | reverse complement strand
AATTGCATCGAGCAGCGTCTCGTTCGACCGATGCTAATCCCTTTCAACGTACAGGGAAGAGGATCAGCGAAGGGGAGAAGAAGAAGAAGAAGAAGAAGAAGAAAGAAAAACGAGAGAGAGAAAAAAGGAAAGAAGGAAGAGAAACGTCAGAGTTGGTTGGGAAGAACGGAACACACCGAGAGTAGTAGATGAACGAAAGGTGGAGAATGGGAAGGAGAGGTAGGAGGGAAGGTGAGGTCGAGGTGAATCGTGGTGAGGTGAAGTGAGGTAAGGTGAGGCGAGGCAAGGTGAGTCCGGACCCACCTGCAATTATCCGGTCTAATGAGCAAACAGTCTGCTCTACCCCTCTCTTTCTCTCGTGTTCCCTTGTTCCCCCGTTTCTCTCGATTCTGCTCGCTAGACGGCCCATCAGAAACGCGTGTACTTGACTCTGCTCTACCAACAACCTTCCACGGTCGTATCCTCCCCCGCCTCTATCTCTCTCTCTCTCTCTCTTCTCCCTTTTTGCCCCAACCTTCACCTCCACCAGTCGAGATGCAGGTTAATGAAGATTATTAAATTAGTACCTCTCACGAGCAGTTTTTTTTTCACCAGGCAAACGTACCCAGTGACCCAAGCCGCTCCCCATCGATACACACCGCGAACCTTTCTGGATAGCCAACTGGTTCGTTAACGTCCACTACTACTCTCTCGCGCGCCTAGAGCGGAGGATCTTTACAAAGAGAGCCGGGACTGAAAAATGGAGCTCGATACCATGGTGATGCTGGGGCAACGGTGTTGGTGGAGAAAAAAAGAAAAGAGAGCAACGAGAACGGGTTAAATGCGAGGTACACGATCGACCTGTACAACCGCGGCCAGCTGAGAGAGAGAATGAAGAAACTAGCTCCCCCCCTATTGCAATGAACGCGCCTGGGAATCATACCGTCCTGGGATTTAAAACGTTTCGGACTATAGGGTCAAAGGGTAGACCTGTCTGACGAACACGTGGAGAGCGATAGAGGCGTACGTTGACCCTGATTTCTCGATTTCAGAAATAGAAATGATTCGGCATAATCGAATCGGCGAGGACAGGACCCGGCTAAAAACGAATGACTCAGCTAAGTGAGGTATTAGGAGGAACGGAGGGACACCGACTCCAAAGAGGAAAATTTATAATCGATCTGGACTTGCCTTGAGAGGTTTGCACGGTCCATTAAGAAGTTGAACATGAAAATATAAAAAACTTGACTTCTTGCCTTGTGATGCTATTATGTTTGTCGTGTTATCCACTTGTCGTTTTATCCCTCGATTGGGTAAGTACTTTTGTTAGGAACTGATCTTTTTTCCTCGTTTATGCATGGATCGTAGGATTTAATACTTTTTCGTATCGTTGAACACGTAGCTTCATCCAGTTTTTGTTTACCATTGTTAAAAATATTGTGCAAAGAATTCAATGAAATTATGTTGCAAGTATCTCTGAACATGCGGATCCTTCGAAATTATGTCCAAAAAGGAAAAGTACAAATCTCTAGCTCAATCTAAAAAAAAAAATCAATAACTAAAATTATTTTGACAAAAATTTTAACTGAAATACATTCGTTTCTTCTGTTTGACTCAAATTTACCTAACAGTATACCTACTAATTAATTAACACAATTAAAATACAAATGACCCAAAATATTTCAATGCTCCAAACAGTTTTGAAACACCGAATGCCAACACATGTGTCCAATAAAAAAAAAATGACAAATCGAAAAGATTAAGGACAGGTATATACCAATCAAAATAACTTTTCTACGAGTTCCCACAATTATTTCCACAAAGAGCTACTTCCATTATAGAACAAGGTTATCGAATCGTTTATCGTCAGAAAATATATTTGCCCGTGTTTCAAGTCGGCAAGACAGAGCATCAGATTCCTCGGACGAACGCCTTCCGTCCTTCGACGTACGAAATGGTCTCTTAGAGGAGAGGAAGACGACGATCAAGGCGTCGTTCAAGCAGGATGCACTCATCCTACCTGGACTGTCCGCCACGCCCGCCATTCACCTTCAACTTGGTCTCTCTCTCTCTCTCTCTCTCTGTCGCGGAACGAACGAGTGTGCTGTAACCGATCCACACGGACGACGGCTGAAAACCGGCGCAGAAAATAGCGAACCGCGGAGAGGAGCGACGACGAACGCCAACGGCGGCTGATAAATACCAGAATCGAAACCAGTCTACGACAAATTGTCCCGGATTAGCGCGAGCCTACTTGCTTTCCGCGAACGACAGAAAATTGTGCCTGGCAGAAAAACCGTACAGCGGTGTATTTATGGACTAGTCGAGCGCGTTACGAAGTAATTTGTTCCGGAATCACATGGCTAGCTAAACGATACCGATAGCCAACGTTTATCGTCCCTCCTCATATTACGTATGATCGTAAACGATTCACCTAATTTCACGTCGCGACATCCACCACGTTCTAATGGTAATCTCGGCTAAAGTACTCTCTTTTTCCTTATTCGCCTCTCTTTCTCGTGTCGCTGCTTCGTACTCTCAGGGTTACTATAAACGCCAGTAGCGGTCTCCTTACGTAATACTGATTTATGTAATAGCACGTGTATAGGAGGTTTCACGACGATAGGATACATATTTGGAAATTTATCATTACCGAATGATCTTTGAGTAATATGTAAAGTCTGGAAGTAGGTAGATCTGCAGGAAGCTGATAACAATAGGATCTGAATTTGGAAAAGTGAAATAATCTTGAAAGTAGTAGATGGACACTATCATTCGAGAGTTTTATACTTGCAACAAATTTCACTTGGTGACGTATATTTTTTTATTTGCACAATTTATAGAAGATATTCTGCTTTTATCACCATTTACCAAGAGGAAAATTTCAAAATGAGATAATCACCTGAAATTGTACCACGATGGCGTAAGTCTTCTAAGATTTCGACGGCGACAAACATTCACGTTTGAAAGTCCATTATAACATTGAAATGCAAAAATGAAGGTATGGAAATAGAAATGTACGCAACCTTGGAGAAAAACGATTTGACATAATCGTTAACGCGATTCGCATGGACCAAAGCGGTTGTCTACGGTCACACACAGCTACCACATTTCTAACGTGAACGATCTACACTATACAGAGAACCGCAACGCTTAATGGCGTCGGTTTGCATTTATTTCAACAGTCCATAACTCTGAAATCCGTAATTGCCGTAATTATGCGACCGCTCGTAATCATGGTCGATCGGAAAGGAATTGGGAGGAGACTGGATGGTGCACGAAACCCTCCACAGGCGTCCTTCTCGACGTTCTGGAACCGATGACGCGGTTTTTTTCTTCTTTTCTCTTCCTTTTCACGCATGTATATATTCTCTTGTCGCAAAATTCGGTAATCTCGATTAATTTCACGTGTAATATCACGTACGAGGAAACGGTTCGTAAAAGAGGAATCCGGAGATTACTGTCATCAACAGGCGGCTAATAATCGTGGCGAAGAAGCCACCAGGGACAGGCAGACGAGAAATGTATTCCACGCGTTCCCGCGGCTTTTCAACCCTGGACACGCGCAAGCGTACATTTTTCATGCTCGAAACTTCGATACTTACAGGGAATTTCGTGTGTAATTTTCTGGGAAACACGAGGTTGCAGGATCATGCGCCGCGTGATTACAGTGGTTACGCGATGCTCGGTAATCACGATCGATTAAGGATCCAGGATATCTATAATATATCGAATAACTCAGCCTATGTATAGTGTTATAATTAATAATTTCTCCGCGCCTCGGATCGACCAGCAATTCCGTGCAATCTGTTTTACCTGCTTACGTCAAAATAACTCCCCATATAAAACACTTTACTACTTGACTCCTCAATTGGAAACCGCAAAGCCGCGATCGATCGGTATCCACCCGAAAAAAGTTTCGACCAAGTGGAGCGGAAATATTTCTCAAATTGAGAGAAAAATTGCTTCGGCGCGATACCAAACGAGAAACTCCACATTGTATCCTATACATACACCTCTAACTATCAGAATCAACTGAAAGTTTCTATCCTATCTACGAATCTTCTCTTTTACAAACGAACTTTCTTCACCCGGTCGCTGAAAGATTGATCTACATAAATCCAAGCCTTGCAGCGCGAAAAGAAAAAAAAGAGAGAGGGGAAAAAAGGCGACACGAGTACAATGACGTTGCACCATCAGAGTCATAATGCTGATAAGGCCATAGCCGACGTTTAAACGCGTTGGAACCTTCGGTCGTTGCAGCTGCGGAAATGTCCGCTGAAACGAGGTGAAGGCTACCAGATGCAGATACACGCAGATACTCGCGTATTACGGTACACACACACGCACATCACACGTGGGGAACGCGTAGACGGTGTCGGCGTTAGGTCGCTTTTAAAGAAGCTACGGCGATGCTTAACAGTGCATAAGTAAGTAACTAACAAGCGAGGTTGCATAACACCGGCGGCCGTCGTCGTTGTGCCGCGGCGATGTGCACTTGGTGCCGGGAGTTCGTGTAAAACGTTAAGGTCTCCCGGCACGGCAACACCACGTCGGCTACCTATCAGCGATTGCGTTAACCTTAAGGCGATACCGGCCTCCTCTATATACGTACGCTCATTCCACATGCGAACCGCCACCGCGAGATATCGCACATACGAGCCTCTGGACACCCGAGCATTTTGTACTGCAGCACACGACGATCTCTATAGCGCACGACACGTTATAACGAACTGGTGCAGTTTGATTTTGCTTCGACATGGCTAAAATTACTCGCTGAAAATTCTGTTACGTTCAACACACACTTATCGCGTGTTCCATAACTAAACGATGGAAGAAAAAAAAATGCACATAAAATTCGTGACGTAAAATGTCGAAAATCTGGGGGAAAATTGTGAAACAAGCGAAAGATGAATTTTCTTTGGGAAAAAATTTAAAAAAAAAAGAAAAGCTACGTTTCAGTGTTGACTGTTTACTCCTTACCACCATCATAATCTTGCGCTTATTTCCTTTTACGAACCCACACGGGACCTGTCCACCGCAACAGGTAAACGAACCATTATCGAGCAATTCGCGAAGACGATGGAAAAAAAGGGATGGAAAGAAAGAAGGAAAACAAAAAGAGTGTTTGCAAGGAATCGGCGACACCCGGTATACAGGCGAACCACGCGACGTATCGTGCGACACAGGAGAAGGGCGTGTCTGCAGTCGCTGCACACTGCGCAGTTTGTTGCACGCGCTGCAATCGTCTGTATGTACCGAGATGTGAGAGTTGCACGAGCCACGTACGTGAACGCACATGCGTACCCACACACACAGAGAGATCCCGGGTGTACACACATCGACGCGGAGTACCTTTTACGCGACGAAAGATATCTAACGTGACATTTCTCCGCGAGACGCGGAAAATCCAGCCGAAATGCGACGAAACGAGCATATGCGGGCGTATGCACACGGAAGAATGCGCGTGCATTTCGCGTGACCCGTGACAGACGTCCCCTAGGAGTTTATTTTTAGAATCGTCGAATGAAAGATGCTCACGCTGCGCTCTTGTGAATTTTGCACGAATCATGCAAAATACGATACGCATATATACACATTTGTGCATTTTTCAAGCCTTTCGTATGTATTGTGACAAGGGAAAATTATTCCAAGTGTTTTCAATTTTTCTTTTTTTTTTTTGCAAAGTGTTATTTTGCTAGGTATATAGATTGAACGAAAGTTCTATCGGAATATTTATAATTATAGATTAGTACTCCTTTGATCGTACGAAACGTTCACAAGTGGGAACTAGCCTTCATGAGAAAACTTCAAACTTTACACCTTCGGAAGAGTGAATTCCGTAAATGGATAACCACCGTTCAACCAGCTATCCCGAGATCGTTTATCATCCACGTTCTATGGAACGACGTTTCAAAGCGCGATTCAGATTTTCCGGCGGTTGCTGATAAGATGACACGAGAACAGTTTTCATTCCGCTCGGGGCAAAATGCCAAGTTGTTTACGTCACACGAAACGTACGACGATTCAGAGGACGAGAGTACGAGGATGATAGAGACTTGATAATAACCTTCGATAGAAGCTTACGCAACACACTAATTGTACGAACAAAAAAAAAAACACAAAGAAATCATATTTCTCAATCTGACAAATAAGTACGAACGACAGGAGAAAAGCTCTTCTAATTTTAACGCTTTCTAACGAATCACTACAAGGACACCCATTAACTACATACACGCGTTTCGCAATTTTCATCTGGCGCATCCTTATTATCTTCGATCGGAGGAGGAGAGAGACCGTGCCTTGATAGTCGCTCGCCGCTCGTAGATTATGATTAATCATGCGTGACAAATTTATCAAGTTAACTCGGTTGTAACCAATCTGTAATTTTCTTACCGATCACAATTATCGTTTTTATACTCTGCGAAGAGAGAGAACTGCGTTCAAACTATCGTTCTCGTTTCACAAGTGAACACACCACGCGGGTGTGACCGGAAAACCATTAAGAAAAACAAGTCCAACTATACGCAACAAGAGTGTGCAAGAGTACGCGTTATCGAACACACCCGTTACACCCGATGTTCGATCCGATTCACCAGGTTTTACGGGAATCTGAAGCAAGAGTGTCAACCGGCTTTTACCGCGTTGATGAATTTTATCTGGCAACAGCACGTAGCACCGGAATGACCGTAGAATGATTCGGTGTAGCAACGAATCACACCGCGGATGACGTCCCTGCCCGTAGTCGAGGAGCACGGAGCGTGTCGGTGGCAAGGGTCCCCCTACTTCCGGCGAACCATATCCGGCAGAACGCCCACCTATATCTCGGTCCGCCAGACCGTGCACACTCCCTACTGCCACAATCTACTCTATCGTCGTCCAATTGTGATAGATGTTCTAGCCAAATGAAATTGGACGAGAACTGTAGCCGGTGCGATAAAAATTCATCTCTCCCTTGGAACAATCGACGCGTTCGTCTGATCAAATTAAATTTCACCTCTCCAACAGAGTTTCCTTCTTTTTCTCTTTTTGTTACAGAGAACATGCTGCGAGAAGATATTAATTCTTCTTTTCACATATAGATACGTTACGAGGCGAAGTAACGTTGAAAAAAGAAGGTAGCGGAAATTTATGAAATTCATGCCCTCGGAAGTCAATTTGAACAGGAATGTCCTGCCTCGCCGAAGTAGTACGTACGCATCCTCGGGGAACGTGGGTGGAATAATTTATTCCCGCTCGCAAATCCGCTCCAAGACCTTACTGAACGCATGAAATTTCGTACGTGCACACACCGCTATTCAAGGTTTCCTACGAACACAACTCGCTTTAAATAAGATCTCGCGCAAACAAATATACAACAAACGTGATTCACGGTGAATCTCTGGTACGCTGTAAGAACGGGCGCGCGATTTAGAAATTTTAGTAAGACGGTCGTGCGTGTATGTACGATCGTCGATAGGGAATTCGATCGAGACGTAAACAGCTTCGCGTGTGTACGTGTAAAGGAAGAAAGGAAAAAAACGCGAAAAACAATCGTGGAATAACGCAAAAACTGTATTACGAAATTGCAAAAAGGTCGCGTGTGTGTGTGTGTGTGTGTGTGCCGTGGCACATGCCTCGGTGCATATAATGCCGGCAAAAACTTGTAACGTCTGTTCCCGGCCGTCATCTGCCGATTCGATCGCGTCAGTTCTCGGCCGTACCACCGTCCATCTACCAGCCTGGAATCTAGAATAAAAATCATCCTCGATATAAACACCAGACCGCCGGAAGAATACCTACGTACATAGGAGGTATAGCGGTGTGTAACGGCGTCAAATAAAATCAAACGCTATGAACCGGCAAGAAATGGTTATATAACGTTAGTCGAACATCTCTCGGAAGATTACTATCGGTAGAAGCGTACGAAAGCGGAATTAGTAATTCCAGCGTTCGGTTAATAAGGTAGTCGTGGCTAAACCTGGCGCCGTGTCCGATACATCGCGCTAGAAGGAGAGTTATGTAAGGAGAAGGTCGCGCGAAATCTTTCTCGCAAGGAAAATCCGCTTGATTTTGCCCCGGCAATATTTATCGCACCCACATCCCGTTATCGTAATTAACTTGGGCCTCTCCGGTAATCCGACTCGTAGCCGAGGTATGCACGATACGCAAGCTCTCTCGAGCCTGGGCAATTTTATCCAGCCACGTGGGTGTCCGTATAGACCCGCGTCAAGAACTCGCGGTTATACATGACGCAACAGCAGGCAAAGTAACTGATAAACCTGATAAACGATAAAGAACCTTTCAACCCTGTTCCGATCGCGCGCCATTAACCATGAACGCGAAACACAACGCGGACCAGCTGGCCAACAACGCCAGTTCTCACCTCGAGAACACCGGGTACATTCGGTACAATTTATCGCCGGAATGACATTGTTTTCTAAACGCTTTCAGTTTATTATCTTAACACGCTGCTTGAGATCGCGTACTCGATCGATCACCGGGCACTATCTAAACCTACACCGTGTACCTACTCTACGTATAACTGTATCAAACAGTCTCTTTTTTCATTCACCATTTGCATATTCACCCATTTCGTTTGATCACCGCGTGTACGTTTATCGATACGCAATACCTCGTGCGCGTAGTATAGATTATGAAGTGCTACTTTAAAAGGGAAAAAAAGAAACTAATAAGACAAGGGAACAGAGAATTGTAAGCCGCTGTGGATGAATTGCTGTTACTGAATCGTTCGCCGCCGCTGTGGCAACGGGTCGGCGCGGGAATAAGTTATCGCGTCGTATTTCGACACGTTTCAAACGTAGCGAGCCTACTAGATTAACGTCGTCGATGAACGAGCGGCATCGTTACGAACGGAATGAACAAGAACTCCAAAGGGAATCACCGAAGGCCTCCTCACCGCGAGAGTATGATCAATCGGAGAGCGCGTTCGCGAGAATTCCCAGACACGGGTGTGTGCAAGTAGCAACAACCGATAAATGTCCTTATCGTATTTCTACGCTTGCACAGGGTCAGCGTTCTGCTATCTGTTAATCATTTCGAGCTGCATGTGCAAGTGGTTCTCAAGTTTCCAATTACACGTAACAAGGACCGGTTGCTTGAACGATATGCTATATCAGCGGGGACAATAAACCAAGAACAACAGACATCAGCGGAACGCGTAAGCGTGAACGGACTTAAAAATTGCCGTGTGACAACGTCCAACGTGGAAATATACTAGGCTTGTCGTTAATCCTCGGACGGAGGACGAAGCGACAGTCGCACGCACGACGAATGCTGGGTCAAATATGACCCAGCACTTAAATCTCTTTCTTATGCAAGTGAAACCATACTTTTTTTATTTTACTAGGCATTATAATTAAAATAACGAACATATTTGTAATATAACAGAAGGACTGTTTCAAATATCGGTCGAAACAGAAGACATTTAAAGGCGTTCCAAGGTTAATCGTTCGAAACTTGTCTCACCTATCGACGATGCGTCATCGGTGTAAAAATCAGCGCACACGTCTCCGTAAACATTCCATCAGAGATAGAAACTGGTGTATACCTGTGTTATGAACCGATGGAAATTACAGGTGAGTTCACGAGAAAACGCTAGACCAGACGTTTCCAAGACGCCTAAGTCGGAGCGCGTGCTAGGACAGTGCCAACTCGTAGCCAATGTACACTAACCATTTGTCATGCTTTGTTACTGCGTGCTCGAGCATCCAAGTGACTTAATAAACTCGGTGAGAGAACACCTGCAGAGCATGAGGATCCTCGCATAACTTCCATCGAAGTGTCAACCTACCTGTTACCCAAACAATCTGACATTGCAAACTTCGTAATCGTCTAGAACGTTCAAACAAATCGACAGGCGACCCTACGTAAAGAAACCACGTCTCGGGTGATAATTTTCGATTTTATTCGAGCCTAGTAGTAAGACCATTGTATACCACACGGTGGAACGTCCCGATGAGATTACACAGATGTATCTGAACACGCTAGGAAGTGACACAGCGAAACTCAAGGGGCAAAAATTCTCTACTACGGTTCAAGAATGCTTTGTAGTGGTACTTTTTTACCAGCGTGATAAAAGAAAGCATTGAGAAACATTCCGTGCAATAAACTGGAGAAAATGAACGACGCAAAGGTTCCTACTACGAGTATATAAAGGTGTCGAAAAAATTTCACCGACTCGTGAATGAATCATGCTCGGAATTTGGTCACGCATGATTTTTCACTCGCAACGTAGCTTCAGAGTTGCGACATAATTAAAAATAACGAGAGTTTCGTGGTTCCCACGATCTGGATCGCTTGAATTATTAATCAAAGCCTCTAGATATAAATTATGTCCAATTTATCCTTTTTTCTGATTCTCAAAACTCAAATTGAAATCAAATTCGAACGAAATTGAATTTAAATCGAATTTTGATTGAAACGTCCCGTTCAAAGCTACAATACACAAATTTGTAAGAAAGAAGTAGAGAAGCTTAATTTCTTTATGGGTCAATTTCGAATGTCATTTATTACATATACGCCGTGAAAAGGAAGTTAACAAAATATTTTACCGACGCACATTCACTAAGTGAATCCATTCTGTTGGACGCGCGAATCGTAACGGCTTGATGGAACCCTAGAGATAGAAGCAGCAATATATGGTCTCAACAAACATCGCATAGTCAGCTATAAAACGGGCGTAAAATAATGTCTGACACTTGGATTGCAAAACACATGTAACTTTGGTGGCGAGCATCGTTGAGTTGCTCGTAAAATGCCAGCACGAGATACGGTTCACCCATATGCAGTTTGGATTACATTCTCATTTTACTTGAAATTGAGTTTAAAACAACAAAACACAAGTTCCAGCCGCCCCTAAGGACAATCGTTCTCTGTTTCACCGTCAAGACGAATAAAACCAAAAACATCGAAAAATTTATGCACCTTTAATTTCAACACTTTGACTTCTCTCGATACACGAAGAACGTATCCAAATTAGGCAAGCAAACGAATCATTCGTAAATCACGAGCATAAAATAATCCCTTCGGTGAACGACGCGTTCGAATTTATTATTCAACGTGTCACATCAACCGAAGATATGACACATAAGTGTCCAACGAACGAGACGATTCCATAACAAGAGCGTTCACACCCACCGAAAGTCGAGAATAAAACTCGCGATTCGCAGCAAGGATGCAGCACGCGAGACACAAAAGGAACAACAATTATTCAGTGTTGCCGCAAGGAAGTCACCCACCAGGACCTCATGCTGCGACGATCACGTTCCATGGACCGGTTCAACCATACCATATCGTGAAATCCCGTAACTACACGAACACAGTCTCGCCTGAACGGGACCGAAATTTCTCCGAAGAATTGGGATTATCAATTATCCCGGCTCTTCCTGAAATTATTCCAATTTTTCGATTCGTCGATTACCTTATCAATATTACCCGTGTGATACGTTTAAAGAAATCGCGGAAGCGCACACTTCCTTTCACAAACAACGATACACATCGCGATCACATCGCGGTACACGTTCAATTTGGTCAGAAGTTAATCCGAGGCGAAACGATTGAAACGCGCGAAATGATAAGTGGCGAATCGAATTATCAAGAGACAGTAAGCGCGCGTGAGATACCATAGAGGCGGGAATTTAATAAGTCATTTTTCAACCGAGAGATAGAAGGCGAGAGAGAGAGAGAGAGAGAGAGCTCTCGGCACGAGGTGTAACCGCTACCTACGATACGCGAGGAATGCGATACCTTGCATTTGCAATTCGCATCTCGATAATTATGAACAGTACACGCTCCTTACGCAGGATTCCTCTTACGCAATGGCCGTTTTATTGAAACACGATACCGAACGTTAGCCGTTCCTCGATCAACGATAATTCGAAAATACTTGAAACGAGCAAAATTGAAAGTGACACGAGAATTATGTCGGGATATACGATCGTAACAGTTGCCTGATCCATGGGAAGGAATGTTATTTAAATATTAATCGACACGTAACCAAACTTCTCACCGTCGATTTCTTCCTCTTCTTCTTCTTCTATTTTCTCTCGATCACCGAGTATAAATCGTTGTGAAAATGATTGCAACACCGAAAAAGAGGGGAGGGGAGGGCCGATAAATCGTACGAATGGATCCCGCGGATTAATTCCTTCGATAGCTAGATGTAATGCACTTGCCGTTCTGTCAAGAATACGTTCGCCGACACAACCGGCATTAATTCCGAGCTAATAAACCTTAATGACGGCTAACGCGCGCGTAGGAAGCCCGCTAATGACCCTCAGAGTGATACAACTTTCTTGTAATTACTACCGATTCCATACTTTCGCTTTCCATCTCTCTTCATTTCTCCGCTGGATCGAGCGTATCCTCGTATCGAGTTTCAACGTTCTATCGAGAAGAAAAGTATAACGAAGATCAATCTGCGGGAAAACAAACAGATACAGAAAAGATAGCTTCACACTGTTCTTCCAATTCAACGTCTGATTCATGTTCGTCGATGTAATTGTACAATGCTAGATTTCCATCTTCGATTAACGATTATTTCGACGGTACACCTGTTTACGATCCGTGCATGCATGGATATTATCACTTTGTTCATGCCTTTGGTGCATTCATCACACGTGTCGGATATAGACGGTGTTATATGCAACCATCTGATTCCGTAGCAATACTTTAACATCGTAGAGGTAATTGAAATTGCCTGTCTGTAGTTGTTTTCAAAATGCTGTGGGTATATGCCCATACTCCGTTTATCTTTTTTCTTTCCTGTGAAATATGAAACATCTGTTGCACGGTAAATACAATTTTATTATGCACAAAGTAACAGAAACAAAAGGAATATTCTCGAAACTGAGCAACGGCGGAGAGTGTATTACAATTTATATCTTCCCATGGTAACCGGGTAATTTAAGTTTCAACAATTAAGGCGATCTTTCACGAGATAAGTTTCAACGGGTGGTTTTGCCAGTAGCAAAAGGGTTTGATTGATCATTAATAAACATTAATGCCCAACTTTAAATTGGAGCCTCGTCCCGATCGATACAGAATTTATACACGGAGAGCTTTCTCCGGAGCAATCACGAAGAATTCTTCATCGGCGCTCGATAATTATTCACGTAATAACTCATGTCGCGGTACGATCGATAACTCATACACAGCCTTGCGAACTGTAAATTACGTTATTAGCGTTTTAATTGCATGGTTATCGATTTATTCGGATATACGCAGCACCGCTAAAAGTCACACACGACGCGAGTGACCTTTTGCTTCTAGTCGCACGCGGGACAATTTAACGGCAATAAAATGTTGCGATCGACAGGCTATTCTTGAGAGAGAAAAAAAAAAAATGGCACGCCTATTTTGCACGGTGAAATAGTTGCAGCGAAATGTCAACTTATTGCGAGAAATTTATACGTGCAGATTGGACACGGTACCGTTTCACTTTATACGTCAACTGTTTATTCGCGCCAAATATAAATTCGCATTTCTTCCCTGTATAACTATACTTTCGCCAGCTTCGTTAGATGGTACTTCCTGTAATACGGTAAAATGGTGTAAAACCAATTCTACTTAACGCAAAGAATTTGAAAAATTTGAAAAATTCCTAAAATAAAATTCTCAATATTTCTTTCGATAGCTTCGTTACATGTTACGTTCCTATGACACGGTAAAATGGCTTGAAACGAATTCTGCTTATTCCAAGGAATTTTCGAAATTTGTAATACTTTTCTAATTTTTCAAATTAATATCATATATTCCAATATGAATTTACATAAAAGCATTTTTTACTCCAGGATATATGCACATACGTAACACTCTGGCGTTTCTCGAAGTCACCGATACACGTGGTATATTACGAAAGATTGATTTAAAGGTTTTCGGTGGTACGCGACGTGAAATAAGGTTGCTCTCGCGCTCCAGTTGTTCCCTAATAGCGTTTGACAAAGGCACTGATTTTCGCCGGTACTTCTTTTATTCGTGTACCAGTGGCTGAACTACCTCGCCCCATTTGTCCGTTTTGGGCGGCAACGTGCGGAAGAAATCTTTCCGGTTTTGGCGGTATAACCGGTTTTGCCTTCTTTTTTCGTTTCACCCACCACGTTGATGCACTGCGACACGAGACCCTCGAGGGATTTTTTACCTTTTATTTATCAGTGTATTCATACACACGTCTGCATGCCGACCCTAGCGATCACGGAATTCAGTGATCATCCAGCGTGAAACTTTCTCCGGGCATCCCTTTACGTTTTCACGCTCATTTCTTTAGCACATGTAGCAACACATAACACGCGTAATTTGCATACGTATATACAACTTAGATGTCGTATATGTAAATCGAAGGTTTCAGATGTTTCAAAGAGAATCAAGAGGTTCTGACAAATTGGAAACGTAGCTCCGTCCACTTTCTGTTCCAGAAACGCTATCCAGAGATGCGCTTATCTCCTACGATTGCCACATCTTTCCAAACTTCGTTCGGCGTTCCGTATAGCCGATCACATGAACGGATTTGGCGTGTCCCAATAGGCGATAACCTAAAGCAGCAGTACACTAAAAACGTAAACTTCGATGGAATACAAACTCGTGAGTAGAACAGCGTTGGTCAATCGAATTACTCGAGTGGTTTCGGACCTTTCGTTCACTGTATACGACTGCCTTGACCAATAGAACTATTCAAACAATGTTTTAATTAAACGACTGATAAACTGTCGCTTAAACAATATTCAGGAAAAAGAGAAGAAGATGAAGAGTAACGACAATTAAATCAGCACATATCGATAGAGATCGAAGGTCTATCGGAGTAGCGTGAATAACGAAGGGATTGTATAAAACGAAATAAGAGTCGCGCGCTCGAGGCAGCCATGGGTTTTACGGCAAGCATAGCCAACGAGCAGAAACGCTTTTCATTAGCACTGCCGAGAGTTCAGCCGAGTTAATTTGCCCTCTAAATAGATCGGCGGCTATGCACGAAACCCGTCATTAGCGCACGCCGAACAAAGAGAGACGCGGGAATTAAGAACGTAAGAGACGGCGAAACGTTGTACGCGGGCTCGAGAGAGTGCATAATCATGGTGGCCGTTTCGTGGCAGACTACTTTAATGTTTCCTGTTACGACCATCCTAGCCGGTTATTGTTTCTCCATTAGATACGTACTTAAGGACTCGAAACAGATTCTCCTCTCTGCTTCTGCACCAGACCGGCTCGCCTTTTCCAACTCCGGTGACGACCATTCGAGATATTTACCAGGAAACGGAATGCGTTTCCCCTTACCATGAAGAACTTTTAACACCGTATGAACGCTGATAATCAGAGAATAATAACGCGGTAAATACGACCACTGTATGGGGATTGCACGCGAGCACACCTACTACAGGGTGAACTCTCTCTCTCTCTCTCTCTTTCTCTCGGTTAAATTAAAACATGAAGACGATCTAAGATCGGCGCAGCATAATTGCCGCTATAAGTTAACACGTTAATTAGCCAAATTAATGATTCTGATCGTTACGCGATAAAATTTCACGCGCCGGAAGGCACGAGCCTCCGAGACGACGATACCACAGACGATCCTCATGGGTGCCATGGGAGTCAAGAGGAGTTCTCTGCACAAATCGATGTTCTACTCCTAACCGTTTAATGTTTCTGGACATATACGTCCGGGGAGAAAGACATGAATTCCACGGTTGAACCTTGTCCGCGGTAGGCAGTGACGGATGACGACAGAGTCGATAAAATCGTTTCTTACCAACGATTCTCGAATCGGTCGTGTGTGATCGGTGTCAACCGCGTAAATTGACGTCGCGATACGCCTACTTATCGAATTCTAGAAGAGTACACGTCGACGTCTCTTCTGTTCTAAGAGAGACCGACGCGCGACGACCTTATGACAAAACTTAGCATTTTCATGCTTTCCACCGATCGACCATGCCGATAAATGTCTAAACGACCATATCTGTCGACCATTCTAACATGCCGTTCTCAAAGATCGATAGGCTCTCTTCTTTTGCACAAAAGTTCATCGAGCAAAAAAAAAAGGAAACCCGACAGATTTTCTACACTCGAGATATTTGCCTAATGCAAGCTCGTGCGACGCTTCTTCCAATCACGACATCGCAGACAAAGTGCCCACCCCACCGCCGTTTACTCTCCCGATCGGGGTGTATCGCGTGGAAAATGATGAAGCTATAGCGAATCGTTCGGATAGCCGCAAGAAAACCGAAGGGAAACTGCAGACAAGGGAAAAAGTGGAGGAAGCCAGGAATCGTAGTAGAAAAGGGGGAAACTTCGCTCGTCGCTTCGAACATAAATTATTGCGGCACGATAACGCCGCGAAGAATGAAATCGTGAAACACCACGCTCTTTGCTATCTCGCTTGCAGTCTGAATAATGCAGATAAGCACAGGAGGGAAATTGTGACAGAGGGAAAAACAGAAGCAACCTCTTTTGATGTTCAACGACACCGTGTATGCACCTTGAAAGAGCTGCACGACTAGACACGAACAACTAACCAACGACCGAACCGAACAACGATGCATAAGATAGTTCGACGACGTGTTGCATCATAGGTGCAATTTCTGTTTGTTCGGTTTTACGAGGAAGTGTGTATTCGTGGGCGCGTTATTTACGGTCAATGTTTGTAGACAGTATGACTCTATTACGAGAGGAAGTGGTACTATTAACTTGGCAACGGAAACATTCGAGACCTTACAAATTGTCGATAGAAAATTGTACAATTTTAAATATCCTACTATTTTCTCTTTTCTTTTTGTCTAATTATACGTCACAGATGTACATAAAATGGTACGGTAAAATCGATAGAACAAGTAGATTCGTAATACGCGTGAAACAGGCTGTATCTAATTTCGTCGCGATACGCGTCTCAGAGTTTTAATACGACGACACGTGTCCCAGAGACCTGAACCGGCATGGCTCACGAAATTTTACGATCAAGTAGACCGTGAACGCGTTATTTATCACCGACAGTAGCGATATATACGTTTGCAAAGTAACTTACAGATGCACCGGCGACAGGATCGTAAAGGCGTCACGAATCTTAATTCAATTTAGCATAGAAACAGCTCGAGGTGGCGTTATGAAAGAAAATCCGCTTTATGAGACGCGGAACGGCTCGCGATTAAAAATACGCTTCCGTGCGAGCAGAGAGACGGACGAAGAAAACGACGGCACGGAGGCAAGAAACCGAATGCAACAAAGTCGAACGACAAATTCAACGATCCAATTAAAATCGACCGCGAAGAAGAAAAACGATCGTCGTTGCATAACAAAGTTACACAACGAACAGTTTCGTGAAACAAAAAAAAAAAAATGGTGGTCGAGGCAAAAGTGTCGCACGCCGTTCAGAAAGGCAAATCAACTTCGCAAAACTGCGCACGGGAACGTGCGTTCACGCTAAACGCACTTGCATTAAACATGAAAGCGAATAGGTCGACGAGACGATTCAAAAAATTTGGCACCTTTTTAACGTCGGGCAAATTTACACCCGAGCTTAAATCTTCCGGTTGAACGGGAGTGCAACTCCATCGACTTTATTGCCGCGCCACGTGACGTTAACGGTTCGTAAATTAAAAGGTGGCCATTTTGTTCGTGCAAGTCCGCCAAAGAAAGAAGACGTCCTCCTTCCCAGGATCCCCCTGGTGCATCGTATAAAATTTGCGCGACTCATTGTTCCCATTTCTATATCATCGGTATTCCGCCGTGCCCGGTGAAAGGATATACGAGATTGTATTTACCGTCCTCCTTGCGAAACCGAAGAAAAAAATGATACACGACCGTAAAATATCCAACGCCGGTAATTATTTTTCCTTCCGATCGCGGGCATTCCTTCTTGTAAAACTCGTGTTTCCCCGTCGCGAGCTTAAACCATCTCCCGGCGCAATTTTATTTACGACTTTTCTCCGAGCGTACTTTCTCGTGTCAGCAGCACGGGGATATCGGTTATTGTCAGTGTCGACGCAAATTATTTCTACCGGTCGAGAGAAATTCTTTGTCATCGTCACACGGTACAGATGAAACGACGAGCGTTCGTTTCCCTTTCGAGAGGTCGTAAGAAAAACGCGGCAGGATCCTCGTAAATCAGTAGTAGCCGGTAGGCACGTATA
This sequence comes from Habropoda laboriosa, assembly GCF_001263275.1. Taxonomy (NCBI): domain Eukaryota; kingdom Metazoa; phylum Arthropoda; class Insecta; order Hymenoptera; family Apidae; genus Habropoda; species Habropoda laboriosa. The sequence continues at coordinate 2,587,002 of NW_017100268.1, read as the reverse complement.
CATACGTGTTCGCGCCCTTTAAACGAGACGCCTCGAAAAGTCGATTGAGCTCGACCGATAGCGGTAATCGAGGACCCGTGAGCCAGCAGCACGTGAGTTGGCATCCCACGATCTACAAGACAAGATGCATGCGTGCGTACACGCGTGCACACGTCCCCGCGGGTTGCAGCTGCTGCTGTTCGTGGCAATGTTGCTCGAAAATTAATGCAATATAAATCAGAAGCAACATGCTGCACACACCCTTGAACATCTGCATCCCCTCTTGACGTTCCAACGATAAAACGAATAAGAAAAAGGGTTGAGTAGAGTGACGTTGAAATTTACAAGTTCGAGTCGATGAAACGACACGTTTTCACCACGCGATCGATAACGATATCTTTTTAAACGATTATTTGCAATTATCCGTACCGGTATACACACGTTCTAATATAGCTCTAGCGAAAGTTAGACGCGATAGAGTGCGACGGCACCACTATTATCCTTTTCCATGAATGTTTTATGATCCCATGGACACGGGGAAAAAACATCTATCGTACGGTACGAATGCAACTTGCCGGTTCTTTTTACAAAGTCGGTGGAGTATCTCCACGCGATCAATACTCACCATGTGCGTCTGAAATGGTTTCCTTCGTTGCATATGGAAACCTTCCAAGACACAAAATGTCGTTCACTACAGCGGAATGTAACGTTGAACGAAATAGTAGAGCGAGTCAGACACATGTACACAATACTCTCTGTGTGTTGCATAAAACATAGTTAATTAAGAAATCTCTCTCTCTCTCTCTCTCTCTTCTTCTCTCTCGTAACATAATAAGCCGAGATTGTAACGGACGTATCTCTTTAACAAGACGCTCGTATCCATTATCAATGAATTTAAATACGCCTCTCAATTACTGCCAGATAATTTATATCGCGCGTAACAGGAAATATTCTTTATGACTAACCATGATATCACGAGGCAGTAACAGGTAAGTGACACCCGTATGAATACTTTGAGTAAGACATTCTTATAATGACCGTATCCAACGGCGTAACCATTGATCGATAACAAAGGAGGGTGGTGCACATCTACCTACGTTGAACTCACGTTACATTCTGTTGGCCGCACTGTCTAGACTCGTACACATCAACATAAGGAAAACCAAGATCACGCTATACGTTATTCAACGATAAAATCTTTGCACCCAGAAGAGATAATTTATTACAAACGTATTTACATTTGTTTCAAACGATCACGATGTGCGTACAGAGGCAACGGCGTCGTGCGCATTGTGAAAAAAGAATTTTTCACTCAACCACTTAATGCGCGTGCACACACCCATAATCTCCTTATTCTTTTCGTTTTGCTTCCTTTTTAATTATCGTCTAGCCGAACGTGTAGATGAGTAAATTCTAATTCTAAATTCCACGAATATGCAAAACGATCCCTGGTCACCGAGTAACAGTTTATTAATTCGATCTACGTCTTTGACAATACGCACACGTGCATACCACGGTATCGTGAATTTGATCAGTCATTTCTGGAATTCGGTGAAAACCTGTCCCCGAATGTGTAATTAAATTGAACCGTACACAGTTTACCGCGCGTATTTCAGATCTACCAGCCTAGAGAGACCTATAGCTAGGCTAAGAGCGAATGTTGTACTCGTTGTGCAATAACCAACACGTGCCGTGTCTTAAATATAGCACAAACGGTGTTCCTTCTCTTTCTCTTTCCCGGCGAGTCTTCACCAAGTGCGTGGCACGGATCAAAGAGAATAACACCGTGGTCCTCTAAATTACGGTAACAAACGCGTTCTTATCGTCCGACTTCCGTGAATGCTTCCTAATTAGAAGTTATTCGACGCGTCGTCTTCGAAAAAAAAAAAAAACAAATCATCGAAATAAACGCCTTCCTTAATTTCACACTTTGTGCAACAACTTTCTCTATCTCTCTGTGCTTTGTTGCAAATTCCACAACCGTCGAGAAATTCACGTTCGCCGCGTTATATAAAAATACTCTTTGCTCCTCTTTCTTTTCGTTTCCCTTTCACCTCTTGCATCTGTGACATTTAACGATTACGATAATACACCCGCGACGAATAAGTCGCTTCTTTACCGCCGCGAGAAATTCACAACTGACACCCTGAACAAGACCGTGAAATCCAGAGAAATACAATCCACGGAGAGCGTGCATGCACCTCGTGTCACGCCTTCACCGGCGACGTATACGGTTCCGTTTCGGGCAGCGCGTTTACATTCGTCGAAACAATTGAATAACCGTCGCGACAGGGACAAAGTCTTCGACGCTCGTAAAAAATACAATAAAATCTCCATTACCCGGGGGAAGAGAGCCTGGTTAAATCGAAATTCACTTGGACGATAAACGTTCCGAGAGAAATTATTAATACTTCGATTGCACCGAGCTTTTGGCACTTGTGATAATTGAAAGAAAAAAAGGAAACGAGATTCAGGGTTTCAGTCAGGATCGAATTGACATTAAACACCGCGTCGTGGTTAAATCGGTGAAATGGACGTTGCTCGACTCGAATTTCGAATATCTCCATGTCTGAAATAGTCATGTGAGCGACAACGGTGACAAGAGCCAATAGAGATTTCACAACGGTATAGAAATTTAGATCGCAATAAGGACAAATAGCTAGGCGACGTTTGAGAAAAATCTAAAGTTGAATTGAGATTTGAAACGGTAGAAGATAATGGAAACGTGTCATGTTCTGACGTTTCCGGAAAAGAATTCGAAGACTCCGCGCCGGGAGTTTCACTCACGTCTAACTACGTCCCGAAGAAATATAATCCGTGACGACCGTATACACTTGGTTGCATCGTACTGTACCTTGGCAAGCGACATTGAAAATGCATTGGAACAATTAACCGGCACGGTACCGGTGCGCACATATATCGCGTGGGCGTCACGTTCAAAACGCACCGAGCAATCTTCCTGTATCGTTGGCCTCTGCCGCGCGACAGATAATAAGAGAAACGACAAAAATTCGAATGAAAACAACGTAAGATTCGTACCAAGATCAAAAATTTACCTTTCGAAATGTGCCTGAACGCGTTTCAAAAGCGCGTGTACATTAAGAATTCCGACTTATCGATTCTTACACGGATATCGAAAACGGATTTTTCGTTCGAGCGTTTTTTTTTTCTTTCCCTTCGTAATTGGACGAATTAATTCGTATATTAAAAGCGGAAGATACGTAAAAGGGGCAGAACCGTTTTTATTACCGTAACTGGATAAAAACGTGTCAATGGAATGTCTACGATCCAGTCACGCTTGAAATAGGAACCTTGATTCGAGGTAATTAAACAGAGATCGTGAAGCTCACGTTACTTTTTTTTTTCTTTTTTTTTTTCATATTTCCAATTTCCCACATTTAGCGGTGTCGTTAAACCTACACAATAAAAAAACGTTAGCTAGAGGAACGATTAAAATCTTCCATTAAGTTTCCGATTTTTTTTTTGTTTTTTTCTTATACCGGCTATTAAATATCTTGAAGAATTCCTCTGGTACACACCTGTGTTCTCTTTTCCTAGCAAAAATATAAGATTCCAAGAAGATTTTCGAATAAGAGATTCAGCAACGTTGTATCGAAGGATAAGATGAATGGAAATTAGGTACATTACCGGCTATATTCGAGCCAGGGAACAAATGGTATTCAGCGTATCGTCTTTGACAAGAAGCATGCATCACTTTCACGAGGACTGCGAGTGGTACGCGGGTGATGAATCGTGCCGCGCTGTTCTTTCATTTTTCACGTCCATAGAGCACCGTATATACATAACACCGTTCGATGCAACCGCCGGTTTCGTTCAGCTTTTAATGCCTCTCCCTCCCCACAACCCCTCGAAAGAAAAATGTATTCGCTAGCAATGCGTGTTACGAACGTTAAGCCGTCTCCACCCTTCAGCGGAATTTATTCGCGAGGTATTCACCGGCTGTTTAAGTATCCCACTGCTTGCCAAATGATATATGACCGATAAACGTTCATTTGTGACGAGGAAAATTTTTATTGACTTCCTCGCCGACGTACAACCGAGTAATATCGATATTTATGGCACGTTTTAAGGCGCGCACACTGTAGAAACGGATACAAATAATGTTTGATGTTACATTACTCAAACGTTATTGGCGCCCGTGTGATTTTAGTATTCCAAATGTCGTCGGTACTTTACCAGCTGAATAATTAAATCCAATCGTATACCTGCATATATATCCGCGTGCTTTGCAAAAGGTAACATCAGGAATCCGTTCATTCATTACGTGCATCCAGATGAAAGTTACGTTCAAGCTTTACGACGATAGCCAGACCGTTGCACGTTACAGCGGAACGCGACACAGCAGGAAAACAGAGGCGGGAGAATCACAATTGGAATATCGAGGAAGGTCACGACAAATGATAACCGTACCACGTGTCGAGTAACGCACGTCACCCGATGCAAATGCGTTTAAACCGTAAACGTATCTCGGCAACGTAAACGAACAAACGGCAGGAATCACGAATTGAATTTCAAAAAGGGTTCGCGAGAGGTTAGCCAGCGTGCATACTTAATGGTATACATCACACGGTGAATATTATTGATGCGTCTCGCGAATGAAACCCGCGTGATGCACGCCCGAGCGATGGCCTCTATTAAATTCGGCTCGACGCTAAATATGCTGATTCGTCGCTGCAGGTGGCGGCGGCGGTGGAGGTGGTGGTGGTGGTGGTGGTGGTGGTGGTGGGTTAATGGCGACGCCGTTTCGTTGCAGAGAAGGTGACCAAGGGGCCGACGACCGATTTTCACGGGACAACCGATAGGGGCACACGTGCTGTAGGAACGGGTTCCTGGCGAGGGAATTTTTTTCTCCGCTGGGACCCGGTGGACGCGATCGCCGATTCGTCGCACTTGCGAAAAGAACGCGCGCATATTTATCGTCGTCGTTAATAATACACCGCGGGGAAAGGACCAAGAAAGAATTTCTTCGACCACCGCGCCAACACCGATCCTCCTCGTCGACTGTCGCCCGTTATTTCAAACAGTTTTTCACGTCCACGCACGCTCTCTCGGAACATGCAAACAATAATCGATCATGCGGCGCTGGTGAAACGGAAGCCACCGCGCGGGAAATACCGCGGTAGCGCGAGGGAATTTTTACGAATAAATTGGCCAGAGCAAAGTGACAACGCGCGATTAAACAAACACTCGTGAGATAAACTTGTTTACCTCCTACCGAAGAATGTTTATTCGAAGGGGGGTCGAAGGTGTGTAACCGGCGAAATTCACGGGACGACCACCGGTCGACCGGTTTGTCGAGTTTTTCCCGGCGATTTTTTTAATTCCTCAGCTTTTAATACACACCCTCTACTTCCGAAATCAACCGTCGAGATATCTAAACGTCCGCACTTTCGGATAAAGAGTAACGCTTCTGGCCGTCTGTAAATTCGTTTTATCTGCGGATATACCGCTGTGTACCTTCCGATGGTAAATCGTCTAAGAGAGTATGTACCTGGAATGAGGTACAAGTTGTGTTACGCGAAAAGGACTAAACACCGAACGAAGAAGTCGCTGGAGTACCTGCCCGATTTGTAATCGAGCGAAGACGTGACGGATTTCAATGATTCAGAAATATATTCACCTTCCTGTAGCCGTGGCAGCGAAATCGTCAGGACGATAAAACGACTACAGATCCAATGTGTACCCTTTCGCCATTGATTATCCTTTTTTCACGATATATACGTCCAACTGGTTTACGAAGGCAAGGTCGGACTTTTTCCTCCTGCTTTGTCCGTCCCCCCGGCGCACCACAGACGATCACGAAGAAGCAGCAAGGAGAGTAAGAAAAAGCCGAGGGGAAGCCGGAGTAGGAGGAACAGAAGGAAGAAGAGGAAGAAGAGGAGGGTTAACGCACTCGCCACACCCTGCTTTAAAGATTGTAAACGATTATTAATGCCCCACCGTGGCTGACCCGTAACCTGCCGCTGGATCCTTCTCTTCTCTCTTTGGTCCTGGTGCTCCCGCCGTCCCTTCTTCCACCCTCGAAATATCCGAGCAAGAGTAACAAGACACAGTGGCATAACCGGGAGAAATCGAACGTATCAAATGGCTCGATGCAAACCCTTATCCGACGCTTTTCTTAATTAGCACGCGGTATCGTAAGATAAGAACTCGAAAGTTATGCCCAGCTACGCTAACCAATCCTCGTAACACGCTGTTTCGACCGTGGTAGAAATTTAGGCGGGAAGGAAAAAGAAGCACGGTAAATGGATAAATTGTACAACGTTTTCACGTTGAATTAAGCGAGTCTGTACAAAGTATGCGGAGAAAAAAAGCAGGTATCAAGCAGGTTAACATCGGAAGAACGAGGAGAGGGTAGCCGCGGTAGGAATAAAAATTTGTACGATTCCGAAATGCTCCGTAGGGTACGTACACGTAGAAATTCGAGAAACTTTCCTTACATTTACGCGCGGCATTGAGTCTGTAAGATTGCGATAAAGCAACCTTTATCGAAACGGTTATAGGCGATATCCATTGAATATTACCACCAAAGTTACGATAAAGGAGAATGGTAATAAATTGGCAGGAGGCGGAAGTTTGTAATACTTTCGGTAGTCCTTGTTTATCGATATTTACGAGACAGTTTCATTTCCTCGAATTCGCCATTATCAGATGTTCCGTTTAAGCCGCGCGCTCGATAATCCAGTGATCCGCGATATGAAACGATACGACGCGTATAAAGATAACGTTTCGGTGCATCGAAGAAGTGTCGATGTCGCATTATGCAAATTGCATGTGACACGTGCTATATATTTCGTGGAAGTTGCAGGCGTCTCGTCACGGAGGGAACTTTGCATAAAATCGCATTGCTCATAACGGGTCCGCTTGCCAATTCGTAATTGAGCGGCCGAAAAGAAGAGGGAGAGAAAGAGATTGAGAAAAGGGGGGATGGTAAAAACGAGGAGAAATCAAGTGTAAAAATGTCACGAAATTTCACGCAACAAATTTCCTCATGTTGCCGCAACTCGTTAATAAAAAAAAAAATGGGTACAAAATTTCTTTCGTACCTGTTCTATTACACACTTATCGCTCGTTGGTAAACGACCACACGAAACGAGAAGAAGAAGGAGGGGCGGGAGAGAGAGAAAAAGAGGCCGTGTAAAAAAGCCGTAACCGTATTAGAATTAGTAGAAATAGATATGATGACTCACCATGAAAACCATGAACCTTGATTGCAGGTTGGCGCTCTCGATGTAAGTCAGCGTTTCCAGCCACCGTGCTCGCCTGTGTATAAGCTGTTCACTTCCTTTCTCCGTTTCAATCGTTTTCCTGGGGTATTAATTCACTTCACAGCCGAGAAATCGATCGGTCAGTCCACTTCGATAATCACAACTCGATTGCGCTGTCCAATTTTATGAATATACTCCTCGGGAACACGCGGTCACCGGTTTAATTCGAAAATGAAACCGACGAGAACGTGCGGAGCGCCGCGATATTTGTGGTAGCAGAAACGAAGAGTACGATGTGAAAATAATTGCTCGCACGATTCTTATTGCTTCTCGATATATATGTATGTATATAGATATATTTTTTTAATATGTATATATGTACGTTGTGTGTATGTATATATGCATATATATATACGTATATCTGTTACGCCTATTAAACGACGTTTGTTTGTTTTTTTTTCCTAATAACGATTATCCAAAACGACGATGTATTGCCTATTAATTTAACTATCTAAGTAACTTATTAATTGGCTATCGGTGGCGACAGATACAGATACTGGCTCTCTACTGGCATCTGATTGGCATACTGGCATGAATACTGGCCCGTTCGGCGTACGTCACCTGCAACATACAAACGTACGTATCTGCATTAGAAATTAGTCTGCACGATTGCGGGAAACTTAACTAGTAACGGCAAACTTTTCTCATAATTCTACTCGTTTCTCGATCTACTAAATGAAAATCCTGGAACGTAGTAAAAGGAAGTAATCGTTCCACATTCTAGATCCTCTGTTTTCTTTTCTTTTCCAAATATATCACATGTATTCGCCTAATGCAGAGGCAGCATTTTCATTCGATTAAATCGACATCGTACTTCTTCTCACGATGATTACAATTTCTTTCTTTTTATCACCGTTACATATACGAAGTTGTGTTAAAATTCTCGCATACCTGCTGCTCGATAATTAAAAAGAATAAAAGAGGGAAGGAACAGCTTAGTGTTGTCGTAACGTCGCTGGGGAAAAATGTAACACAAATCGAGGATAATAATGAGCAAATGCAATGGCATCAATTTGACGGGCGCGGTCGACAGTGCCAGGCCCATGACGCACCCGGTCTTTATTTAAATCATTCGATCCGTCACGCTAAAATCGATTAACGCTAATAGTCAGGGAAATAGAATTGACCGCGGCAACCGAGATCCACAATTTCCATCTAACGCACCCCTTCGTAAACCTCGCTTGCTTCTTAATCGAGCATCCTGCAATTTAATCAACAGCTAAACATTTTCCTGCATTAATCAAGTTTCCTGTGTACATATTATTTTAGATCGTTATCGAGATATTGCGAGAGAATTTCCATTTTATCCAATCTCTTCCTTTTTGCCTCTCCATCATTAGGACACCTTATAATTTCAAGAGATATGCTCCTAACGCGGTAGTACCTTCGAATCGAAAAGAAAAAGGGAGAAAAACTATAATTACATGAGATAAAGAAGATTCACAAGGTATCTAATACGATAGCGGTTCCAATATGCTATTAAAGATATTGCTATATTAAGTACACCGTATTCCTTTCATCCCCCCCGACACTTTGCTCATTTTCTTCCTCGTTTCAAAGGCAACGTTGTATCAGGTAGCAAAGGTAAACAAAATTTCATACATCCATCGCTTCCTGGAAACGATCTACGGGTAACGGTGAATCCTGGGATCCGGCACGGATAATCTGGTACGAACATTTCGTACACAGTGTGTGTAAAAACCGCATCGGTATTCGCACTTTCGTTAGTACACTTTCACGACGACTTTGTAACGGTAGCCCTTGCTACTCGGTGTACTCTACAATCTTGCAACCGGTACTCTAGCGATCGAGCAATACGCAAAACAGATCGAGCCTGATAACTTGAACTAATTTTCAAACTGGAGCGCATCGATCGCTCGTGCAGTGTATCGTTAAAAAATAACAGATAATTATATATCGAACGAGTTCATTGCAAGCGAGTACGTTCCAGTAGCAAAAGCCTGATAACGCGAACACATTGTGATTTATCGAGACTAGATCTACATGTGTGAGTACACGCTTCCTTCTCCTTTCTACAGGGAGTTTCGGTAGAATTTCACACATGTGTCGTAAAACTTCTAACAGAAACGAAATTAAAAATTCGAACACGATCGTAGACACAGTTCTACGACCGAAAAAGCTTGACCTGAAGCTACAGTGTTCGTCCAACATCAACAAACCGTAAACGTAGAAGAAGTTACGAGCGTTATGCAGTTATGCAACAGCATCTGCTTAAATAACCGAGAGATGTAGTACACGACCCGTTACAAATTACGCTTTTTCCATGAAATCACCTACGGTTACATGTGTTCAGTTACTGTATCGCGTGCACACAGTGTGTTCGAATCGTTCGACACGCGTAACTCTGTAAACTAAAAGTGTGCTATCTCTCGCGAAATATTATTCATCCTCTCGCTACTGTTGCTCGACCGCGAATAACAGAATGAACCGTACGTCGAGATGAGGTAAAAGACGATTATCGACGATCGATCGCTGTCACTTTCGTTTTATCGCGAGACAAACAGTCTCTGACAATGTTCACCGATAAAGCCAAGTCGGAGAGACGTCTACTCTGATCAAGTTATCGATCTCGATTCTAAATCATCGCGAGACTACGATCTCCGTTTAAACACGAATATTCAAACCGGCGGATCTGTCGTCCGTGGTCGAGCTGTCGTGTTCGCGTGGTTTCCACGTTAACAGCACAGTGGCTACACCGTTGTGGCACTCTACTCTCTTAATTGAAAGGTTACGAAAGCCCGCGTTTAACGAATAAACGGGCGCGTTGTCTGACTCGGATGGAACCTCTTATGTGTACCAGAGTACTAGACCATCCATTATATCTCTCTCTCTCTCTCCCTCTGAGAAGATATGACGGTGCATAATCGCATGAAAAGTTAGATGTATCAAACGACGCATAAAAGTCACCGCGCTAACATTTTACATAATTTCACATTATGTAACGTAACACATCTTTGCTCTCCAGCCATTGAATCGTGACTCCAGCGAAGTTTAACGCCTTCGACACTGTGCATCGCGTATATACATATATACACCTAGCCAACATTTTCCACCTCGTATCTCTCTGTAGACCTGATTCGAGTTTCGCGAAACGCCAAGACAGATCAGCTAAGAAATTATGTACGCGAGCACGCATATAGTGCATTTCCGTGTACCAGGGAGTACCTGAGGAACTTATACACCTACGTGTCCCGGACGGGCTGTATACGCGCCTCTATAGGTTTATGAATGGAGCAGCACGCGTGCGCGACGACTGGAACAGTTCGAGCCGGCAGCGAAAGTGACCTGCTCTAACTTGTACCTGCTTCAACGCAGAACGTGTATACACTAGCGTGTACACGCACACGCTAGAGGCGTAAGAACCGCCACGGATAATTGCATCGAGCAGCTAACCATTCTACGGACGCGAGAGCGTACCGCAAGTGTGAAACGCACCGCGGGATATCATGAATGGTAGGTCCGACCGTTTCTGCAAATCGAACGACGAAACTTGTGATACTTTACGGTCGACTTTTCTCGAAGAAATCTCACACGGTGTTCGACAAGCCTCTCCCCGTGTAATTTCTGTTTAATAAGGGATTCGCGGTATCTTCGTTGCCAACGTGTGTAAAATCATTTCGAAACCGATCGCGTACTATTTAGGCGTGCTTGTAATCATAGCCGTCGTTTCTGATAATGAGTAGAAAGTTACGACTGTTTTAGCATTAATAAGGATTCCACAGAGGGGGGATAAACATGAGAATGAGGAGATAGGACTTTCTCGATGGCGTGATTAAGGCTAACCGTTCGACGATATTATTCGAAATGGAATAAAAACACAGACACGCGCGGTGTAGAAAAATCTGTGGCAAACTTGGAAGTTTTCTAGAAGAAACGAGGAAATCGTGTTACAATAAGAAGCTAGGCTGAACGAGAGAATTTACTATATCCGTGGCAAAAATAGAAAACTTCTGCATTCTCCGGATTTCATCGAGAGACAGAAGCAACGCAGATTTTGCACAATCAATGGCAGGCAGCAGCGTACGGACTCGCGCCGATTCGGGGCAATTATTTCAACGACGCGGACTCTGTTATGCTGCAATGTGAAGTTTTGCAGCAGGTTTGACGCATAACCCATAAAGACACACACGGTCTCGCGTTCCTTTTTTTTCTTTTCTTCCTCGGTCAGCCTCTCTCGGTACGTTACCGTACGCTGGTCATGTCGAAATAGATATCTGCATGGAACTCGGCCAGTTGTACTACCGGTGCAAATAATTGTGTTATACCAGGACATGTTAGATAATGATCGCTACAGATCAGTCGTATCCGCGTGTGAACGAGATCACATGTACCATTGCCAGGACATTACCTTATCTAGCCTTCTCTCCTTTCGCCTTGAAAACTGCCTTAGCAGCACCTCCCCGGTGCTCGATATACAGATATCTCGAAACAAATGTCAGATATAATTGTAACACTGAATTGAGCAAAAAGTTCCGAGTGCTCCAAGAAAAAAAGGCGAAAAAATTGCGAAGAAAGTGCACGAACACGTTGCTAATTAACGTAGCGCACGATAATGTCCAACGATTTGCATAGAAATATCATATGCAACGGAAACAGCACCCCCCTTAACGTGTTAACCTTCTGAATGTAGAATAATTCACGGCAGACTGCGTTATCGCGTGGACACCAGATAAGAAAACGCAAATAATGCAGCCAAGTGATTTCTAATTTCGCAATCAGAGCCGTTTAAAATTAGAAGTGGAAGCTCGTACAGGAAGGCCGGATATTGAAACGAAAATACAGAGGACGCGTTGTCAGATCACGTGACCGATTGCAAATTGTAACTTCTTTCACTTTTGGTATTTATTTATATATACGAATATATGCAAAATTCTCTCTCTATTTGGTAGGACGCGACAATCGTTTAATTTGATCGATCGATCTTTATCGGCAACGATTCCATATAAATCCTGTTCCAGCTAATGAATCAGTCAACGTCGTTAATTTACGCCAGTCGGATATCAACGTTTCAGCTCTTTTTTCTCCGTTGCTTCTTCTTTCAACGGTTAACCTTATCGACAGCGGCAAAATGATACAAGTTTCTTTCACTTATCCCAAGCGTCGATGCTGTTACTTAAAGTAATTGCATATCACAAGATAAACTGACGGTTCATCGTTGGCCTTAGAAAGTATAACAGGGACTCTATTAAAGGAGCCAATTATATTAACACATTATATGTTCGGCATGATACGCGCAATTAAGGTGTACACCTCACGTCATTGTACGAAAAAGAAAGCTCTGCCGTGAACACACCGTTTGACTGCGCTGAAATTACAACCATCTGGTTCCGACCTATTTAAGCCTGGAAATAATTACATCGTTTCCACGTATAAGCGAAGCGGGCTTGTCATCTCTGCCGTGCTTCTCTCAATTTCTTCTCCGGTTACATTAATATTATATCCGCGGTACGTCTACTTTACATGATACCGTCTCGTAATAATGTTAGAACAAGCCTAACGTCGCGCCGGTGCACAGCTTCGCGCATTAATAAACTCGGTTCGTGGCTGAGCGGCGCGCGTTCCGCATTGACATTAATTTGAAATCTGCCCGACCGAGATCTGCCGCATGTACGTGACACGTACCGAGATCCACGGTTGCATTTATGTTTACATTTGTATACATTCAGGTGAATTTAATGCGGAATCGAGCGAACCCCACGACGTGTTCTTCTTTCTTCTCTTTCCTCTTCTTTTTTTTTTTCCCGCGATACATTAAACCGTTCGAGCATGCTCGACATAAAAGATAAAATTAGTTATTCCGCTCCTTTCGACTTCCACGCGATACTACATAAATGAGAAATATGGAATGAAAAATTGCCGGTATGAAAAATGAAAAATTGCTCGTAACGTTGAAAAAATATGAGCTTAATTGTTAATTAATACTTTGTAGGTATGAGAAGTACGTTTCGCATGGAAACGAACAAATACTTTCACGAAACGCGCGAGTTCCATTACGTTACAATGCCTCGTTGAATTTGCCCGATACACACGCGTGTGAACGCATTAGTTGCTGACATGCGCGCGCGGTTTCTAATACACGCGGTATAATAACGCGTTAATAGGAATGCATCAAGCTCAGGATACCGTGTCATGCATATAGATATATATATATTTATATATATATATGTATATACGCATGTTTGCGATATATATTTACACACAGGTACAGTATCAGAACGTACCGCAAAAGAAATTCCCATTCTGCCACGCGTTAATGTAGATCACGTACATGTACACCTCGTATCAGATTTTATCGCCCCACGTGAAAGAATGAAAATTAACGAGTTGATTTAGGTCCCGGATTACAGGATATCGAGTTGGGATAGTACTGTGCACAAGTACCTAGTACATAACTTGGATACGCAATATCCTAAATAAAATGATTTTTTTCTCAAAATTAATCAAAGGACGCGATTTATGTAACAAAACCGCTACTGAAAATGGTAAGTGAAACAGGAAAGAAATACCAATTTACGTAGCATACTTTCTTTTTCAAAATTCCCGCCGTGAGCATCGAGAAACGTATCGATAAAAAAATTGATCAAAGAACGCGATTTATTTAACAAAATGCTTTCTTTTTCAAAATTCCCGCCGTAAGCATTCAGAAACGTACGAATTAAAAGTTGATCAATTCGTTGCGATTTATTTAACAAAACTGAAAACGATAGACAAAACCGAGAAGAAACGCAGATCAACGTGCACAATTAACTTTTGCGTCATATTATATTAAAAAACATGCTTTCTTTTTCAAAATTCCCGCCGTAAGCATTCAGAAACGTACGAATTAAAAGTTGATCAATGGACGCGATTTATTTAACAAAACTGAAAACGATACCACTACTAAAAATGATAGACGAAGCACCGATCAACGTGCACAATTAACTTTTGCGTCATATTCTATTAAAAAGCATGCTTTCTTTTTCAAAATTCCCGCCGTAAGCATTCCGAAACGTACGAATTAAAAGTTGATCAATGGACGCGATTTATTTAACAAAACCACTACTGAAAACGATAGACAAAACCGAGAAGAAACGCCGATCAACGTGCACAATTAACTTTTGCGTCATATTATATTGGAAAGCATACTTTCTTTTTAAAAATTCCCGCGGTAAGCGTAGACAAAACCGAGAAGAAACGCCGATCAACGTGCACAATTAACTTTTGCGTCATATTATATTAGAAAGCATGCTTTCTTTTTAAAAATTCCCGCGGTAAGCATCAAGAAACGCAGCAATTTTTCCTGATAGAGTGAAAGGAACGTGCGGCAAATGGTCAGTTTTCTCAGGATGGACGAATTCGTAATCACCTTTTGTTCAGTCAAAAGCAACGTCTCATTAGACGTAATCCAAGACTCTTTAACTACGAGCTCGGAACTCCCGGTACGACGTTAGAGTATCAATTATGACGGGACGTACATCAATTGAGACGAAACGTTCTAGTCGTTTTTATCGAGTTTCTCATTATCGACAGCTACTTGCTTCTATACTCTCTTCAGCTCTGAACCGGCGGCTACAGTTTGTAAGTGTTCATTTAATTTTATCGCCGACCTATTGACGTTTTTACTATAGCAAGACTGGTAGGCCGATCCGTTCGGCTGTGTAGCGTAAAACGTTCCGGCAAACTTAAGCTGAAGTTTCGAGCAATTTAGAAGTCTCGTACCGATAATTGCATACGTGATTACCAATTGGAATACATCGACTAATGAGACGTCAGATCGAACGAATAATTATTAGTCGGTGTTTTTACCAGTCTAGTATTAGAGACGATCGGAATAAATATGCGTAACTGGACATTCTTAATACAAGTCGAACGTTAATTGTGTCACTGTATGTAGTACGTGCAGTTTCGTTTGTTCGTCCTCCACACGAACCACCGATGACAACGTTTTCCATGCACGTTTTTATTCGCAAGTATACTTACTCGTGCTTCGTATCGTCATCGTTCGCTTCGAAATCCGCGCCTTATCGCATTATCTTACAATCCACGGCTGAAAGTCCGACGGAACGATAATGAGACAACGGACCGACTAAACTAACAAGAACTACCAACGAAGAAAGAGAAACGGTAACAACGACGCCTCGCAGGAGCAGTATTGAGGAACGTAAGTAGTTGGAACAATAATGCGATGACGTGTAAAATAGCAGTCAGTGTTACAATGCTTGCTAGTTTTATCTCTACGACGTGTAACGTGTGCAACCGCGTTTTAAACCGCGGGGTGCAAAAGGTAATTCGCTGTTGCACGTTATTCTATGCAATTTTTTATTTACATTGTCGGTAGAAGATATAACAGCAGAGAGATAATCAATTCTATTAGTGGACAAAAGAAGCAGACCGCGACATTTCAAGAAACAACAGATGCAACTGATACGCGTGGATTAGTCGTTAGAATTAATCACCGGGACTTTTGTCGTGTAACGACATTGTTCCTTTCGAGTGCGTTACGTATGGCCGACGGTTCGCCGAGTAACGTGTAATAAGTATGAAGCTGCTGACAAGGCGAATAAAAACCTATCACTCTATAAATGGCCTTTTACGATGCACCGACTGCTTATTAACTTTATCACGAGCAGCTTTCTTGCGAGAATCTATCAACGATATCGAAATTAATTTCTAGCCGGTGTTACTTGAGAATTGTTTGTGAAATTAAGAAGTTTACGCGTTAGTTGTGAATTTTTAGCGAAACACATTTCACTTTCGTTCGTTGTTGCTTCATTAACGATAAAACCATAACTGTAATACATCTTATTACAGCAAAAATAAACATAGGATACAATAAAACGAAATTATAACAATAATTAATTTAATTAGTAACGCTTAGGCCCTCCTCTATCTTCAATTAATTCACTTATTCGATTGTGTACGTATTTACACATGCACACATATTATGTATGCATATACGTACCGTGAAACTGTAGCTATGTAGCTTGCAAGAACACACCGGTTTGTTTTTTCTTCCAAGTTCGACTGTTTGTTATGTACTTGAATACGATGCCACTGCTTGTTGTATGCAGCGACAATTTGTGGAGAATTAGTTCACACTGTTTCTCACTTCTCTTATTCGCCATGATCACGAAAATTGTAAAGGTATGCTAAGTACGTGAATTGATTCTAAATCCGCGTATTATCGAAACTGCGTTGTTCAAAGAAGCACTGAATATTCCACAAGACTATGGCCGCGTCGCGTCGTTCGTCGAGGCACTCGCCCGGTAGCCCCGTACACACTGACTGAGGACGCGTCGTCCTACCCGATTTCTGTACAATGTTTACGCGCAGTTTGCCTACGAAGAATCCTCAAGGGTAAGTCACTTTCACACGTGTAACATGATCCTCGCCTTAATATTTCGTTTCACAACATCGCGTGAAACATGAGATAGTTTTTGCAGGCCAACATAAGAAACGCGAGCGAGGGTCGATGTATGTACATCGAGCCAAACACGAGAGTAAAACTATCGCGAGTTGCTCTCGAGAGTATTTCTCGCGAGTAGACACTGCTTCTGAGAGTGACTGTCTGAGAGTTAAAGCGTTGCAATTTTCTCTCGAATGGATATTTGAATTCGGTGATGAATTTCACAGGAACGAATTTGCATTCACTCTTTCTCACCTTTCTTACTCGTCATGATAAAAACAAAAATTGTAAATGTACCTATGCTAAGTGTGCAAATTGATTCGAAATGAACGTCGAAATTTTTCAAGAAGCCGCGTTGTTCGAGGTAGCACTGTACCTACTTCATAAATCAATAGAAAGGTCTAACGATTATTGCGGTAAGAGGATCGATTAGGAAACGACTGGCTACAAAAAAGCAGCGGAGAGAAAAATTAATCCTGGACCGGTACAACGATTTTAATATCATCGACGCCGCCCTTTCCTCTCGGAAGGGTGACTGGATCTACGTGGGGACGTAGTATTGAACGGTAGCAGTCAGCGTGCGATCCCATTAGCCCGTATTGTATGCTAATGAGCGGTTGTCGCCTGTGATCCATGCTTATATCGTGTTATATCGCCAGCAGCGGTTCTCCATTTTTCAGCTGCTGACACAACGCGTCCTCGGTCTTCTCGTCAAAAGAGACACCGTCGAGATAACTTATCGACACATCGTTGCAAAATCGTGAAAAAAAGAAATTGCAATATTGTTAAATTTTTCACGCTACCAAAGGAATCCTTTGTTCTGTTCATTATCTCGCGATAATGAAATCTGTACGGTATGTATCACTTTTAAGATAGTTTGAGAGGTTAATATAAGCGAGTGCTCTTAAGGTATCTCTTTATTGCTTACAGCTCACGGTGATTTATATACGATGAAATCCTCGTTCGCTCTTTTCGCGCTTCTTTATAGAGCAACTAAAAACCTCGTGCATGTACACTTTAATCCTCAAATCTACGTGGTCGAAAACGGCAGCGCGTTAGATATCGCGTATTCTAAACATCCTTATCGACCTGGCGTTTCAACGTTCTGCACGCTGTTTCGATAATTCGAGCTAAGCTCGTTTCGTCAAACAGCGGCAACGCGTTAAAGCCAATTAAGTGGCTAATTAACGCATGCCACCGCGTTTCTAGCATATTCGAGAAATCAACGCGTTTTCGATACAGGTTAGGAAGCAAATGAGAACTGTCGGTAAGCATGCTGTTTTAAGTTATGCACGATTTAACTGTCTGATACTTGCTGAAATCACGAATAAAGGGTGCATCTCGCTATTGAGAATTCGTAGAAGTATTTATCAAATTTCGAATAATTAGAGAGTCGATTAATTCCACTTAACCCTTTCATGACCGAATTCTTTTCTTTTTTAGTTTATTATTTACCTACCGTCAGTAATAGATACTAAATTAAGGTGAATTTCCGTTCGAGTATACAATCAAGTGGGACATACACGTGTCCCACTGTTCACCGAAAGGGTTAAACGCGGTAAATAAAATTTGGCAGTAAAGCATTTGATACAATTATTCGCGTTGGGGATTGTACACCAACGGACTACAATGTTTTCTATTTTAAGTAGCCCTAAAATGCAACTAGCTCTTAATGCCAAGGTAACCGTGGATTAATGGGTACGTAAATTTTTTATGTGCCATTAAAATGATCGTGAAAAGGATCGTACGCACGCGGTTGTTTCGCGCTTGCGTTGGCGTCTAAAGGAATTCAAGTCGAAGCCCGAACACAATGATGTTCTGTGCAAAAGACTGAAACGAGTGCAATTAACGTTACGAGTGCTAGCAGGTCATTATCCGACTGAATCCAGCCTCGTCTCAAAACCGCAAATTACCTGCGGCACTTGCACACACAGGCGCGCATGCGTACACAGGTGCACGCACCTCTCGGCACACATGTACACGCGCCGGAGCGTACAAGTAGATCGAGTATCGCTCTACAAGATCAATTAGATATCAACAATTAAGAACACGAATGTACAAACGTGTATTATTTAGGCACGCACATCTGAAGAAGTATCTATGCATATGCGTAGAAATGAATTATTACCGAGAAACGGCTCGCCTAACTCTTTCTCTCTGCACATATATTCAACAAATTCAAGCAAATTATCAAGGCATAAATAACTACCGTGATATGTTAAAAATGTCGTAATTGAAGGTTCTGTAAACGTGCACAAATATCCAATTTGTCAGGATTGTTAACGAGAGGAACGGACGAAATCGAGAAAATGAGCGATTTTCCAAAACGAGTTTCTTCTACAGAGAGATAGAAAAATAGCCCGACAACGATGAAACGAGATATAGAAAATTTGATTACCGTGATTATCGACTATTTATAAAACGGGAAAAAATTACATCGCCGTTTAAACACGATCTAACTTTTCTTCTTTCAATTAATTCGCGTTCGTTTTTCCGTGCGCACCGGTGCGAGATAATCATGTCAATAATCATCGGAACAAGTTATGCGGCACGTGTTCCCGCGATCGCAGGCGTTCGTAGGCGATTAAAACGTCTCGTTGTACGTCGGAAGTCGAGCGAAGACAAAATCAGGGACGTCTAGGCGTTGTCACTTGGCTCGCCGAGCCCGATATACAAACCGTGTCGACATAATTATGCTACACGCCGTCAGGTAGATGAAGCCGATACGGACGTGGGACCATTTAAGCGCCTTTAGGAGCATAAATAATCCTATTAAACGTGTCACTGGCTGTGTCAACAATCTGACAGCCAACAAGATAGGAGCTTAGTCGAAGGAACAGTTAGGTGCGTTCTCCACCGGTGTACGCGTGATTCTGCGCTCGAAATCAATGTCGGAAAGTCACGGGCATGACTTTATTCGTCGAGGAAAAATTCATCTGTACAGGGCTACGTTTAAATATTGCACAACACACCGGACAGCCGTATTATTTGTCTAACGTCGTGTAAAGTGGGAAGTTCGATCGACCGAATGTAACGCTGTTCTCTTCACATTCTACGCTTCGAATCGAAAAATTCAAGTGGTAAATCTGTGATTTCAAATTTGGAATTTTTACATCAAACGTGCTGATCTATCCGCCGCGTTGTTCAGGTAATAAATCTATGATATTTCGTATACAGGCAGTTCCCGCCTTTACGAATTAATTAGCTCCTCGTGACCGTTTCGTGAATTGCACAATGATTACATACTGCGTGATTCCCTCGTGCAATTTGAAATTCTCGTCCAAAAAATTCGTAAAGTGAGAACTGCCTGTATCTTTTTTGGGGGGAATTTGAATTACGCGCAACTGACAAACGAACGAGAATTGAGGCGAATAGTGGTCGGACAATATTCACACGGCGGTGCAGAGGTTGTAATACCGATATTGACGAAGATTTAAAAAACATGCAATTACAGTTAACAGTTATCCGGTGGACGAACAGCTGCTTATTCATTTAGATTCCGCAAGCTACTTCACCTCTCTCAACGTGTAGGTAAATATAAGCACACGGAACGCAAGTGTTTCGAGTGCCGTCGAGAAGTCTGTAAACTTAGAGAGGAAGCGCGAGTTTCGCTTCCGAAACCATAAAGTATAAAACACGCCGAGCAACTTTTCTGTCGCGTGTCTTCGATGTCGAGGAAAGGACTGTTTATATGCGAAATTGCGTAAATGTTTCTAACAGTATTTCAAGTTCGCCTGTGACAGCAATTCTATAAATTACCAAACGATACTATTCCAATTGAAACTGAATTCCACGGTTCGCGAGGTTCCTAGATCGAGTGTAATTAAAGAGAACCGATACAGCGAGGTCGTAAAATCTGTCAGGCGTCAAAATGCATCTAAGCAAAAACAGTAATCCGATGGAGATAATCTGAGATATCGCTCGAATTAGTTCCTCCATTGCGGTGACTGTATTAAAAAAAGAAATTGTCCGCGCCTTAATCGTTGAGAACTGCAGACGAGAATTACCGTATTTCCGTGCCTATTTTCCGCACTTTTTTCTACTGACCGAAAATCGAGATGCGAAAAATACGCAAATGCATACTTTCGAAGGTAAGGCTACGCCGGTATTTATTCTCACAGAGTACCTTGATTAACAGAGGAAGTCGAAAAACAGAATACTCGGATATTATTTTTTTCCTGAAAATATCTCAGGAAAATAAGAGCGCGAAAAATACAAGGTTTAAAAATTGACCAGAAAGCGAAGGAAACTTAATACCGCGTATCTGAAGTGAAAGATTTTATCAGTGTCGCCATTTAATTCTTTAACTTACGACCACGCTGTATCGCTTCCAGCAACTATACTTTTTCACAGGCTGTAACTTTCTGGACACACTTCGACGAAGCTTTGTCGCAAGCCTTAGTGGCGAGTCTCTTGTAAACCCGACAATTACACGAACACGTACCGTGGACCATGAGTCGCAAATGAAATAACCGCGAGCGACTAATAACCGTCCTCTCTGTCTCTTTGTCCCTTGGACCGTACACCACCACGGTGTTCCCTCTAATGCCTGTGCAACTGCGACAGAACGTTATTCGTTGGGTGCACAACCGTCAGTAAACCAAATTAGGAACGTGCGACCGCAAATTAAGATGCGCCTGGCCGTTTCTCGCGTGTACATTCTATCTATACGTACACGTATCTTGGACCACCGTCGCGACGGTATTAATTTTCAGCTCCAACAACACCCGTGTCGCGGATGTTTTCATACTTTACGATCGTTTTCATTCTAGCGTTTCCGGTATACTGAGTGTTTCCTTTTCGTAGCTTGAGAATAATTAATTATATTACAGTGCCAATTAGGTGATGCCAATTCGAGTTTAATCGAAATTTAACGAAACGTAGGCATTTATGTTAGTAGCTGTGAAGTACGAGGACAATGTAAAAAGTTGGCAGTCATTTGCCAGGTAAGTAACCAAATGAAAATTCCGTTTATCTTCTCACACTGGGGTGCTAAAAGCTCCAGTCACAGTTCCAGTTTATTGCACTTCGAGGCGGTAGGTCCCTGGAGGAGTGTGTGACAAAACAGAGAATCCTCTTTAGGTTGTGCACTCCCGAGGATTGCATAAATTTAAGAACTAGTTTGTAAGAATTTAGTCAGCCGGTAACGACGAAGGTAAACGCATCTAATACGGTTTTGCAAGAGCAAGTACTTATATGTAGTTTTGTAAGATCAGGTGCAAGATCGGGATTTTTTTCGTATGTTGTTTCTTTTCCTGATCGGATTTTAACATTCACATCTCACGCTTACGAATTTACGGATAAGGTCGACAGACAGGGTACTTTTTCATTACTTCGATACTGATCAATTTGCCTCTTCACAACGTTCCGTAGTAATGAAATATTAATTATAAAATTTCTACCATATTACGTCCACTCTAAAAGTTAAAGGTTTCGATGATAAAATCGAACGTGTTCTATCAAGAAAAATTCAACGATTGGTTGACTCAGGGGCCCCATACTCTTTTCAACATTGGAAACGAAACCGATAAAGCATATCGTAGTGCATACTAAAAGCCAACAACAACGGCGAGTATCGCACGCATCGGCGGTTATTGCCGAGAGCTTATCATCGAGTGTGTACCTCTATTATGCGGGTGGTGTTTATCATTGACTGTGGCCAGTAACGTACCTCGTACAATATTGTTCGTAAATATTTATCGCACCGATGGGTTCTGCTCTTTTGATTTGAAATACACGAACGAAGAAAAGTATACGTTTGAAAAATATAAAAGAATTCAAGTTAAAATAATTACACGTAAGTGATAAATAAAGTCAGTTAGCACCGACATTCTAGAATTCCACAGCAAACAACTATAATTAAACTATACAATACATTACGCGGATTTCTTTTTTTTTTTCTAAATTTCATACATCTATCGACAATATCAGCACGAAATACTTTCAGTCGTGTGTACACGCAGCCGTAGTACATTAATATTTATGATACATAATCAACGAACGGTGTTAATTAACCGGTTTATTCTGACATTTTATGATAGTGGTTGTAACTCGAAAAACTTAAGAAATAACCAAGCTAGAAATACAACGCAGCTTGCATTCCTGTGTGACACAGAGCGGGGGAGGGCAGACGCAGACAGGAGGTAAAGATCGATAGAGGTTCGTCGACTCGACAACTGACTGGAATCTATATTCTGCTCGAGGTATACTCGCTAATATTTTTAAGCGTAAATATTCCGATTATTTTCTACGACTATGAATATTTCCGTGAATTTCGTACTTTTCTACATTACGAAACTGGATATTGCGTTTTTTCTCTATTTAAAAAGTGCGCGTAAAAAGTGATTCTACGTCGAAACAAAAATGGCGGGAAAAAAAAACGAAACCCGATACGACACCAACGTAATTCGACTTTCAAATCTCAACGTGTATAACCTTCCTCGCTCGGGTTCACAGAAACGACGAATGCTATGTGTTTTTTCCTCTCTATTTACATCGCGATAGACACAGCTGTGTTTTGTACTCACCAAGCTTTCTATCAAGATGATTTCAGGAACCGTGTTCTCCTCACACTTGACTTAATCCGAGTAATGGCGTTGCTGGCATTGGCTATCACAGAGTTTCCGCGTGAACGAGAAAATATCTCGAACTGTCATCGTCGCAGTTAGCGCATAAGATGCAGGCACTGCACGAAACATAAACGAAAATCACTTCTAACGAATGTTCCATGAAAACTGAGTCACTTCACGTATTCACAGCAAGTCTGATTGGTTAATGCGGTCGAGCGATCCGTCACAGGTACAAACGATTGTCAAAGTGTGTTCGTACAGAGAAAACATTCACATTCTGCGATACCGCTGCCAAACGAGTTCGAATTTTGTTTCAACAAAAACTATTATTCACCGCGATTATCACTTCCGATTCCGATCTATTTTGTACTTCGTTTCTTACATACGAAGATTGCGCGGCCATCATCCACTGCAGTCTAGCAACACCGTACACGAAATAATATCGATATATCGATACTTTTTGGCAGACACACTACGGCACCAACTTCTGGTCAGTCGATCGATAACCGTTACGTCTCATCCTAACGAGTGCTGCGATACACGGCCGGTTTAATTTCAGTAATAGAAATTCGTTTTGTTTTCAAATTAACTAGTTACAACCAGTGACGAGTGATGTGCTCTTGGTAATTCCTCGAGAGATATTTATTTCAATGGGTGATCGGTTTTTCGTGGATTTGTTTTGTTCGTTTTGTAGCGTGTCGTTGATGGCCGCCAAGGGTCAGTCACGTTCGTAATGTCACCCGACGACACTATCACGAACATAACGCACGGTAAATTGCTGCTTTACGAAACGGTGTACGTTTGTTGTATTATTTGCCGAACAAAAATTAGATTATCATCAAGCGTGTTTAGGAATGCATGGTGACTATCACCAAACGTGTCACTTGCGTGTCAATAAACTCGTGCATGAATGCAGCTCGAAATCGTTTGACAACGAAAGTATTTCGATACTTCAGTCGAGATGTTTTCTAACAATCGACTGAACAAAGCATGGCAACAAATTCTCCGATCCACTGTCGCTGAACATTTCCCCGTTGAGTTTCATTTCTGGACGGTTGAATTTAAAATGCATGACGTAAATCATTGCAAGGTCTCAGTAGTTATGTGTGTGATGGCGTATTCCGAACCAACCGATACATGTGTATCGACAAAACTGCAATTGGCTTTTCCTCGACACCCCGGCACACCATGGATCATTCGTCTGAACGTCTGAGCATTTACTGTATTAATTACATCGACATGAAGATGCGGGCGTCGGTGTATTGTTCCAACATCGATAACAGCAAATAGGACCATCCGAGCGGTGAGTACGATCTACTGAAAACTTTTCTTTTTTACACCGTTCGGGGCTTTTCCGAGGACTTTGCGTTACGTTCGAAAACCGACGATTTCCGGATGTTCACGAAACTGTTCGTTTGCTCATCACCAAGTCGCGACGCGAAAGGCGAGCGAGCTGCGCGAACGCATGCGGAGAGAACGCACGAAACGACGAGTGGACGGAGCCGCTGCTGGCCGACTGCCGACGGTCGAACACGCTCGGGTCCCAACGATCAGCTGATCGGCACGCGCGCTACTATGGTAACCAACATCAGTGGGCTCCGGTAGGGTTGCACGCGTACACACGACTTTTGGAGGGCGCCCCGTACGCCAGTCGCGCGGGCTCGATAATCTGTACGTGCGTCGTTGAAATTCGTGCGTGAATGCGTGCATGCGTGTGCACACACGTGGTATTAGGAGGTGTGCGTGTGCGCGGTACGTGTGATGTCCATGGATGACAGAAAACACGACGACGATGAAAAATCGACGAAGAGAGACAGATGAAGGAAAAAAAACTACCTTTCGCCTCCTTCCGTTTCTTTATTTCCTTTTCTGTCTCGCTCGTTCTTTTCTCTCTACCTCTCTCTCCCTCTTTTTCTCTATTTCGCGATCGGAGCGCGACACGCAACGTCACTACTGACCACCTGAAGACTACGACCGCGTGCAGTCGCCAATAGTGGTTGCAAATACTGCGTGCTTCGTCACAAGATCGACGACGGTGACCGTATCTGACAGGAAGGAAAATCACGAGGTAATGGTGGCGCGAGCGGCAACGTACGCCATCCGCTCGTGTCGGCAGTCGGGCGTGCACTGCCTTCCTGAGTCGCCGGTTGGTTCTCGATCCTCGACTCTGTTCGCTCGACTCGCTCGCCTGCTTGCGCGGCCTCCATCCCCGTATCGCACTACGCTCCGACGCTCGGTACACGATGGTGGCGCACGACTTACCCGCTTCTTTTGCCGATCTGCCCCTTCGGTCCATCCGTGTCGTTACTAATGCTGTTTTTACCCGACCTTGATCGTATCGAGCCTCTACGATTCTTATAACGATACTATCGCTACGAAATATAAGTACATTCTAGTTTGACGAGATATTAATTATACTAATATTACCTAATAATATTTGTCTACATTTTTTACCAATGCCACATTTTGATAATATCAGAAGATGGAAAATTCAAATTTCGTTTGCTGGAATGAAAATGTAAATTTTAGATTAAAATATTTTTTTTAATTTACGACAAATTTTATTATTTTTAACGACTCTCTTACATTTGCTTTATTTCAATTTCTATATAAAAAAAAAAGGTTTAGATGTAAATCATTACTTTTCAAATAACAAGATTCTATGGAATCGAAGAGATAAGGTTACTGATACGTCCATTATTTAAATAGGATCGTAATAAGCAAAGAAAAGCTGAAACAGGACAACAGATAATTTCAATAAAACTTCAGACTATAATAAATCAATCAATTTGTATACAATGTGCTCGGCATGTAGGCAATTCTGTACGCGTGCCTATTAACAACGCGGCTATAAATAGAAAAGAGACTCCCACGTATAAATTTCATTTTCATGATTAGAAACTTTTTAGTTTAAGAAACTGGTTTTTGTAAATGTATATTACAAACAAATTTGAATTTCTATTTTATTTCCTTAACGGAAATGTTCCTGCCTGAAATTTTTTATTAATTTTTTATTTAATGCAAAGCTATATAGAATTAATATAATACTATAGACACTGAACATAAAATTTTAAGTATGATCGATGTTTACATTGTTATCATATTTGAAATGATGTTATAACGTTTTCAGTAAATTATACATATGACATGTAAGCAAGATATTTTTTATTTACAAATTAAAAATTTCAATATTCTGTTTATGTATGCTTCATTTATTTGTCACGTCTATGTATACACATATTAATAATTTGAAACACATATGCAAAACGTGTCTACAAGTTATGTAATCCTATTATATTTATAGACTAATTTAACTATTAAAAATGAATTGAGACCGAACACTTACAAATACAAGTAGATTTTACATACAACTTGAAACTTTCGCACTTTTCTATTTTCATTACGTCGAATCACACAAAGCCATTAATGATGATTGTAATACTGAAACGTAAATTAAAAAATATTAATAACCACTCAAAAATACATTTGTTTTCACATACAAATAAGGAAATAGGACTTCATAAAATAAAACTGACGAAATGTGCATATTTTATTCAAGAAAAGAGCATACAGATTTGTGGCGACATCTGTTAACGAAATAACGAATGATGTACAATAATAAAAAGTGTTTGTAACCAGAGTGTACATGGTAATAAGAAAAAAATTGTATTCAAATAATTTAATTTAGAAAGGAAACTGCATAGCTAATATTTGCAATTATTAATGTGATAAAGGCCAGAAGGACCATATGTATGATACAAAAGATACCAAAATCCATAAAAGTAATAGTGATACTGTTAGTGTAACTGTGTAGTGAGCTATACGTAGCCTGCAACATACAAAAATTTTATAATGTAAAATGACAATAAGTTTAATATTAATAAACTTCTAAACATAAACATACTTAGCATATCTTTTGATTCCTTCTTCCACTGTATCAAAGGGGTCATTTAACATATATGTGCGAAGACCTCTCATATGTTGATAAAAGTATTCTTCCCAATCCAATGTAATTGTATTGAAGCAAAATATTTGTCGATCACGGGAATTCATTTTTTCCCAAAGTTTTACAACATTATCATTTTTAAACCTCCATTGCCTTGCTGAAAAGTAATGTATCACCTTGCTAAATTTGTGTATTTTCCTATATGCATCTAACAATCTAAAAATAATAATAAATAATTGCTATTAATTTATATAATCATCAATACATATAATTATGTAATTCCTTGTATGTAATGTCTGATTCCCATATAAAATACATACGTAGGTTTACGACCACTGAGGAGAGCTATTGTATCAACAATAACTGCTGGTACTGTATGAAGGAAGAAAGCACAAATATTATGCAGAAGTAAATATCTGTTGAGTATCAACATATAATACCAGAGAACTTTTATGCTAGGTATCTCCACTCCAAAAATTGCATTTTTATTCATAAAAACACCCCATGAGATTGGATTTTGACAAGAAGATACAGAGTTATAAATAGGTATCCTTTCCTCATCAGGTATTTTAGGATTTTCATCTAATTTTTGTGCAGCTTTTCTACAAGATAAAATAATCATTAGTATTGAAATTTAAATGCTACTATATCTGTACTACAACATTACTCGAAAACTTAAATTGATCAATCATAAAAGTTGAAATCATTCATTAAGAAAGTAATAAGATGAAAAATTTACTTATTGGCAATATCCCAAGCAGAAGCAACAATATTAGACACAACATAATCTGCTGGTATGACCTCTGCTATATTTTCTGATACACAATGTAACGTACGTAATAAACCTACACCACTTGCTAAAACTACACCTGTAGCTCCATACATATTGTTTGTCCATGCAGTAAGTGGTTCTTTATCGGTTGATAAAACAATACTAGGTCTTACAATACAAACTGGAAGATCATCGGTATACTTTAATACAATATTTTCTCCTATTGCTTTTGTATACACATATGTATTAGGCCATTTGTCAAGCAGTCTGTTAACAAGGAAAATTTGCTCTTCGTTAAAATTATTTACCTTTCTGTTTAAATAATTGACGTTTATAATTTTATAGAAGTAAAGCTTACATTGGGGTAATTTTTTCAAGTTTCTCATCATCCATAGCATCCACCAATGTTAAGAATTTATCCCCATCAATAGAGTCTTTATAATGTATCTCATTGATAAGTGTATGTGTACAATGTGCAAATGCTGTAGACACGTGTACAAATGCCTGTGCATAGAATTGTCAATAAAATAATAAAGCGAAACTTGGAAAAAAATATTTGTAATGCAAATAAAGTAAAACAGAAAAAAAGGTAACGTTTAGTGTACCTTCAAATTTGGTAGTCCTTTTGCAAACGTTAATAAGAATTTCGTGCTCCTCACGTTGATATGCGCTGCTACACGAATTTTTTCATCAAATCGTACAACTGCAGCAGCATGGAAAATGATATTTATGTCCATCAATAACTTTTTATCTTCCAGTGACAATCCATAATCGTCATGTGCTGCATCACCCTCTAACATTACCACTTTGTCCATAAAATTTGGCTGTTCACGTTTCAATTTATCGTATACCTAATAAAAAATGGTACACCTATTTTATCATCGTTCAACTATTCGCATCGTGTTATTAAGCTTATATTACTTACGACACAGTCAAAGTTTTCTTCATATCGTTCCAAAGCTGTTTTCCCCTTTTTCGGCCTTACGGTCATGTATAATTTGTTCAAATCTGGGCAAACTCTGCAATATGCATACAATGAAATACAACGATAATTACACAAGAAAAATAAATTATTAAATAATGCTCTTTGCAGGGAATACTGACAATATTAATAGAAATGAAGGATTAATTTTACCAATCTATATTAATTACATCTGTTATTTCATGTCTATACTAACAGAAATAATGTATATGAGAAAGTATTCGTTTATTCTATTGCGTAGCAATCGTAAAACACGAGGAAGACCCGGTTTGGTGGATTATCATTGTAAAATTCATTAGGCACATTTAGCTAGGCACAGAGCCATCGTCACAACAGCACTGTACATATCAATCATATACAATTTCTTTGTATCTTCAAATATACATAGTTCCATTCATCAATAGCAAACGATTACATTTTTAAATTTACTGTAAAAATCAATTCACACCAAGTTTCATTCAGAACTCATCTTCATCCAGAAATCGTTAAGTCGAAGTCTAAAATTTCGAGCAACCACGCTCAGCATATTTTATTCGAATTAAGTTCAATTGAAGGGTTCGGTGCAAGAATCGGCCACTCTACCGAAGAAGAAAGAGATCTTATTGAAACTGCCACTACCGAGCAAACTATTTCTCGTGAAAAATATATTACCAATACAATCTTTACAAGTGTAATTACTGTAAAGTTTCCAATAATGGAGCTGACCGGTTCTTGCGCCGAATCCTTCAATTTAATTCATTCTTTCTAGCCAGACGAATTTTACTTATTATTCTCGCTGGAATTTGCTCAAATAATGTTTGTATGCTTTTCCAAAAATAATTGATATTTCATTAATTATTCGCTAATTAATTCTAATCGTAAACACAGCGGAATTATACTATAAACACCGGATGTACCTTTGAACCGATCGAACAAGGCACTTGTCTTGCAAATGAGTGAGAACATGACGCATTGGAAATTGCTGAAACTATTTAAAATTGAATTAACATAATTAATCCGGAACGGTAACATCCACTCGTATGTACAATTTCACTGTGCAGATATTTATAATCTCGACAAGTTGGCTAGGGATGCTCGGTTAGTTGCGAATAATCAAAATGATAAGCTACGGCAGAACGGTAGGGTGGATTTTAATTTTATCGCAACAGTTAGAAGAAGCATGTCAGATCTGTAATAACGGCTGAGAAGCAAAAGTACGCGAGTAACTTAATAAAACGTGAAGTAAAAGTTATACGTAAATTTGAAGCTGGTGAAAAGGTAACCCGAATTTGAACGATTTCTTCGAAGAAAGTAATTAAAAAGTACACTCAGAAGACTCTAGTTTCGAGAGATGAGACCAATTGTTCCAGGACGTAAACATAGCAAAGAACTTGTTACGCTTTGGAGAAACCACGAATGATCATTGCTAATTATAGGAAAATCCGAAAATTTCGAAGTATTTAAAAATGTTAAAGAGAGATGCTTTGTCAGTGGTACATAAAGCTGAAAAGAGTTGCCGAATGAACGCAAAGATGTTTACGAATTTGTTTCATGAATATTTCCTACCGGAATATACAAAATGCTTAAGCAACAAAAGCTTCCTCCTCGGGTTCTACCAATTGATAATGCAGCATGTCATCCTATGCTAATAAAGCTAAAGTATTGAAATCAAATGCCTCCCACTATAATATGCAGCTGATAGAACGAAGAATTTTCGTAAGTTACAGACGAAGTTGCTTTTTATCTCAGCTTATTAAACGAATATTAAGCAAAACATTTCTTTGGTTTAAAAAAACGAAAATTTTAACGACGTAGTTTGTATGACTGCAAATTCACGGGATAAAATAGAATTAGGTGACATATTAAAATCGTGGAAAAAAACATTTAGCAAATTTGACCAGCACGGTAGAATTAATAGAAATTGAACAGAATGTAAATTCGGTTGAATTTGGGGAAATATTAAAAAACATCGAAGAATGTCACAATGTAAACAAGTTTCGATATTTTTAATTACTCTGCAATAGTATGTACTAATCGGTGAATATGTTTTTATCAATGTAATTCTGCTAATTTCGCAATACAGCCGAGCGAAAACCTTGGAGTAAACCGACTATTGGAAATTTTCAAGCCGCTGTTTTACCTGAGTAACTTTTCGACGAGGAGTTTTCCCAAAAAACCTGTTCCTCCTGTTACCAAAACATTAGTATGTGCAAGAAATTCAACTATTTCACTTTTTTCATTTGTGACCGGTGATTCAGAGAAATCCAATATATCGTTAATATATGCATTACTTCCGTCTGATGTCATCTTGATACCTGTAAAATTGTCGTGTTTATACGCAGTTCGGTGTTATTATTGCCTAAAAAATTTTCTAGGGTACTCGATAGATTCGAACGAGACGCTCGTCGTTTTTCTCACAAAAACAAGCTCGTCAAATTAACGAATATTATTTATTATTATTAACGAACACTCGTAGAAAATCGTTAGCCGAAAGATGCGTAAATAACGATGTTCACGTTAACAAGTATCTGGGGAAGATCGTTGAAATGAAACCGTACGACCAAATATGAAAGTGACCAAACGACAAAAATAAAAAGAAGCTGCCCTCTTACTTTCCAATTTTACCTTCAAGTACTTTTCTTCTTTAAGTACCGAAAAATTCAGGTCTTCAAAGCTATCTCTTACAAGTCACAATCGTAGAATACTCGAAATTTTTTCACGAATCTAAAGTAAGTTCGTTATGTACATTTCCGCAATTTGAATTTAGATACCGTTTGGAGGTACATAATCAAAACTTCACACGTCATTGCGAAGACCGATAGAAATGTAAAAGAAAACAACAGATAGCTGTTCGATAAATAGAAAACAATAGATAATTTATATTTTCGTCGTTTTTCTTTTTTTATTACTTACCGGATGTGAAATCTAAGTAACGACCGATGTGTATCCAACGACGTAAGAACTACAACTGCAAAGTATTCCGACCCCGTTCCAATAGCTTTAAAAACAGGTACACATTTCCTCAAACGTATACTCATACAATACAGGGAAAAGTGACCGTCGCCGCCCCCTCCTGCCCCTCCTGGCCCTCCTGCCCCCTCTTTATGCAAATTAAAACAGCAGTTAATTTTTAGCAATATATATACATATTCTCGATTACAATAGCGATATAACGATAATAGAATGATAACGAGATATTGTAGAATATTCAGTTCGCTTTACGCAAATAAATGAAATAAATTAAACTGAAATAGGGAAAGTTAGCGGACTAAATAGACAGAAGACCGAAACAAGCAAATGTATGAAATGGAAAAATGAATTTTACATACAAAGTCATTTTAATACAACATTGTAAATGTCTCGAGAAGTATGCTGAGTAGAAAAAAAAATGCTATATGCTGTAAGGGGGTTACAGGACATACATAGTAAGATACAGATATTTAGGATTTGAAGGCGTTAAGATCACGCGAAGACCACTTAGGTTTCTTTTTCTAAATAGGATCGATACGATTTTTGAATGCATTAACAGACGACGCAGCTTGTAATTCCCTATAAAAAAAAAGTATATATGTATAAAAACTAATTAGTTTGGAACATATTTGAATTTCAACCGTACCGTTTTATGCGAGACTTTAATAAAAAATTTGTGAAATAAGAGAACGAAGTTTCCTCAAACTTTAGTCTACTCAGTCCGTTGTAAGCGATCGTTGATATCGCTTGTTGTTGTATCGTTATTGTTGAATTTGTTTCATTACAATCCAGCATTTACGTTCTATATACATAAATATTTATTCGTTGACGTTTCAAAATTAATTCGAGAAATTACTTTGTAATGAGCTTTTTCTTTATTTACAATTGAAACACTCTTAACAAACGTTCAATATTATAATTTATCGCAATTAAGTACTGTTTCGAAAAATTTACTTTGTAAAGACTGAACAGTAATTGATTTTCTGACTAAAAAATACGTTGTCACGTTTAAGCAATACATTTTCGACGTCGTTGCAATGTTTACCCTTTTATTTACCCCGAAATCCACAGTGTCTACTTAATTAACCAGTTACTGATACAAATAACGTATGCTGAAATTCTAATAAATGCGGCATACTTAAAAACATTTCAGATCAAGAATTAAAGCTTTATGTACAGTTTACACATTTATTCTACCAGTTTATTTGCACTGCTTCATAGAGAGGATACAGTATATACAATACATTACACTATGGAATGGCGTACGTTAAAAAGAAATGAAATATACGAATTACACATGAATTACAGAAAATATATAATATCCACCATACGTGTAAAGCACTGCTTGCAGACTAATTATGCAAAATGGTTGCGTATAATATAATGGCAAAATAAACTAAGCAACATTAATTACTATTGTATTTATACGGATTATTCTATTGTTCGTTGTTCGTGGTATTTAATACAAATCCTTCTACCATAATTTTCATATTTTCTTTACGATCTCTATTTTCAGAGAGCGACGGTGAAAAAATACTGTAAAATATATATTTCATAGTATTTGTTGTAAATCATAACGTATTTTGGAATTTTTCGTGTGTAAAATATAAATAAAAATAAATATGATTCGTATATTAACTAAATTTTTATCCACCATTTTTGCACAGTGCCCATACTTTTCAACGCACAGCGTTTCTCATCATTTACACACAATTAATTTATCCATATACTTAACTGTCGATTATTACTTCGATAAATATATAATTTGGAAAGTATCGTGTATATTTAGTTTTCAGCACGATCACATTTCGATCAATTTATAAAACGTAAACATTAAACAACAAAATACAAATAACATATATAATTCTTCCAGGAAACAATGTGCTTAATCATCTAGTAAAACGCTCAAAGGGTCCTCGCCGATCTTTTCAGCCGTTTTCTTCAGATCCCTCGTTACCGATTTTTTTACAGTAGTACGCGTTTCTGTCGCCTTTACTTGCGACTCGGTCGTGGTTTTCTTCCCGAAAATATCGTCGTCGTCAGAAGAAGAAGAAAACAAAGACTTGGACGCCACGGGAACTTTCTTCGGGACTGGTTTCGTGGCAAAGAAATCGTCCTCTTCGCTCGACTGATCGGCAAAAATGTCTGTAATATGCGAGGTCCTCACAGGTTCGGTAATACTCGTAAACATCTCATTGTTGTTCGTTTGCTCTTGGATACTCCCACAATCTGATTTCTGTCCGTGCTCGGACGGTTCGAAGAACAAATTGGTATCGTTATCGTCATCGTCGAATAAACTTATTTTCTTCGCTGGCTGTTGCACAGAATGTTTCCTTTCGAGCTCACTTTTTAACGACGGTTTCTTTACAACAGGGCCAAACAAACTATCATCCTCGTCATCTTCGTCGAATAAATTTATTTTCGTATCCTTCAATGGTTTCTTTACAGGTTTAACTAAAGACGTTGAAAACAGATCACCTTCCACGTCGTCGGCAAACAAGTCCAAAACTGGTTTCTTCGCGATTTGTTCCTCGGCCAACTTTTTAACGCCGTTAGAGAAAAGACTATCGTCCTCGGAAAATAACAAACTCTTTCCTTTTTCCGGTGAAGGTGTTTTCGTAACGAAAGCGAACAATTGACTCGGATCTTTCAGCGGATCGTGACTATTGTCTCGCAATGGATCAATCACTTCCTTCGATTCGTCTTTAGATTCGACACCCTCCTGTTTCGATTCTATTTGACTTGCACGTGAAATCGGATCTTTCGTATTAGCAGTGGTACTAGATTCAGATAATACGCTACTTTTCTCTATCTTTCGTGCAGCCTTTGCCGTACCTGCGTCTACATCGTCGGTATGCTTGATGTACGTGTCCTTTAACGGTTTGAATGTGACAGGAGGCTTTTCAGGAAAAACTCTCTCGACTGGAGAAAGAATGGGCGCTCTACCAAATAGCATGTCTTCTTTTTGCGGATCCTCCGGTAAATCAGGCGGCACATCGAATAAATCTTCCTCGTCGGTGGACGGGGACAGCAAAGTGTTTTTGTTGGCACTCATAGAACTTTCCTTGCTAATACTACCAAGCTCAGATCTATCGTCCGCGGCCAAAAATATGTTAGCGTCGTTGGTCCGATGAAAATTATCATTAGTCGATGAAATTAAACGATCGGAATTCGTGGTTACGGTATGCGCGACACTGACGTTCACGGCCGTAGAGACCTCTTTATTGAAGGCACTCGACGATTGATTAGTCTGGCTCTTATCTTGTAAATTGTTCGCGGACGTGTCCACGGCATCAAAATTGATTCCGCTCTGCTTGATGGCTGACTTTCGTGCATGCCTGCTCTGTGGCCGACGTTTCGCTTGTATTCGAACACGAGTCTAAAAAACGTTAAAAAATTAAAAGAAGATATGCAAAATATAATGAACGGAATTATCACTTTTTTTTTTCAAGCTTCAATTACGCTCGAAAGATATTTCAACGATTACCTTCGAAGCAGTGGTCGATAACGTTTCCACTTGGGCTGGCTCGTCGAAGCTAATGGCACTTTCTACATTACTTTCACCCGAAATCGTAGATTGCTGCGATTGTTTCTGAGCAGTGCTGTCTTCTACGAGATAACAATTTTATTTGGACAAAGTACAAGAAAATAAATAGAAACGCGATAAAACGTAATATGCTCCAAATACATACCAGATACACTTAAAGGTGAACTATGACCTTGTGTACTAATGCATCCGCCATCATCGCTATCTCGATCCGCTATGCTATCTTCCTCGTCTGTTTTTTCCTCGCTTCTTCGCCATAACGGCGATGTATCCATGGGTGAAAGTATCTTCAAATCGCCCATCTTGCCCATCAGATTTTTTATTTTACCAGAAACCGCTCGTTTCGCTCCTTGGCTGTTCTCCTCAGACGGTGGCGACGATGTATGAATGTCCAATGATTTCGGAGGACTCTTCTTCGGCTCGTGCTTCACGTTTTCCGTAGTTTCACGCTTTTCAGAACTATCCTTGTGCATCGATATCCCGGTGATTTCTTCTACCAGCTTGTTAGACGTGCTTGCGGAAACGTTTGGTTCTTTCGGTTTTGCAAACATATTCGAGTCGTCTAGTATTTCGGTATCTTTAACAGACGACTCCTTAACTGTCGTAACCTCTGTAATCTCTTTCGTTTTCTTTGTGGTTACGGTCTTTGTACCGCCGAACAAACCGTCGTAGTCGTCATCCTCGAAAACGAATCCACGCGATCCAGTGGTAGTGGAGAACAATTCGTTGTCCGCAAGAATACGACTGTCCTTCTTTTCTCTCTTTCCATCGGATACTTTCTGGTCAACAATGTCTATCCCAGAAGTCGTTTCCACCGATTGCTTATCGTTCCTCTGCTTCCCGCCAATCGGTTTATTCGCAGTGAACAAATCATTCTCCTCGTCGTCGGAGAAAATACGGGACTCGCTTTTGGTCTCGGTTTTAACAGGTTTCGCGGCGAATAAATCGTTGTCGTCGTCGTCGTCGAACAGGCTTATCCTCTTCGGTACCACGACGTTCTGACTCTTCTCCGGGACATTGCTTTTCGTTACTGTATCTCGAATGTTACTAGCGAACATATCATCGTCGGGAATGTCCGAGAACTTTCTACCAGGGATGTTGCTCTCCTCTTTGGCGGTCAATTTCGGTATTATCCCGAAGATATCTTTGTTCTCGAAGATATCTTTGTTCCCGAATATGTCGATCACCTCGTCGAAGAGATCTCTACTAGAACTCGAGCTGGTTGTCGAGATAAATTCGTCGCCGGAATCAGAGTCGTCGAACAGCGACGACACCTTCGACTTCGTTGGCTTCGAATCGGCTTTCGGTAGCGGTGGAGGACCGAACAGGTCCTCGTTCTCGAACACATCGTCCTGTCGTATGCCGGAAAAGTTTCCAATCGACTCCTCTTGCAGCTGACTGTTCGTCGAGTTCGAAGCTGAGTTTGAGGTAGCGTTCGCCGCGTTACGCGAACGGGCCGTAAACAGGCTATCGCTGGCGACTCGTTCACGGTAGATTTCCTCCGATTTTAAGCGACTCGACGTCATCTGTGGCTGAAAGTCGACACTGAAAGGAAAAAACCATAAACGTTGAAACGAGAAAAAAACAACAGCATGGTAGTAACGCGACTGCGACAGATTTCATCTTGGCTCTTCTTCCTGGTCTTTTTCTCGAGTATTTTCTCGTCTATTTTCTCGAGTCGAAACGACGGAAAGTTTCGGGTTTGGAAAAGTCACCGTTCCATCTGCATCCGAGAGACGCACTTTGTTTGCCTTGGACGCAGAAGGTTCGGTATCTAAGAATATACTTCGAAAATACGAGGAGAATGTGAACAGAGGTTTCATTTGCGAAACATGTTTTATATCGATAAGATGCGTAGAAGGTACATCACAACGAAATTGATAAAAAAAAAAAAAGGGTTTTTGGACTGAAGTATGATTTGATAAATTTGTCGAAATTTTGGTCGTACACCTGAAGGCTGCGTAAATATATGTTTCTGCGTGCGGAACGACTTCTGCGAAAAAATACTTACGTAAGCGTAGAAGATTCTTCGTATCGTTTTTATTATTTTTTCCTTTTACGAACAATTATACCAATTACAAGTATATTAGGATTTAATCAATATCCCAATCTATGAAAACATGTATGTACCTCGAAGCAGATATTAATTTATATGGTATACTATAGAAATGAAGATATAAGAGATTATGTAAAGGTCAAGGAGATAAAAAAAAGAAGAGCAAAGGAGGTATAAAAGGAAAATCACAGCATAAATATGATCAGTACTGTTAGAGAGATCTTAACTCTCATACGCTGAAACATCAAGATGAAGACCATAATTCTATGCACACTTTTGATGACAACATGCTTATTTTTGGAAGTACGAGGTATGTTAATTTT
This sequence comes from Habropoda laboriosa, assembly GCF_001263275.1. Lineage (NCBI taxonomy): Eukaryota > Metazoa > Arthropoda > Insecta > Hymenoptera > Apidae > Habropoda > Habropoda laboriosa. The sequence continues at coordinate 2,549,184 of NW_017100268.1, read as the reverse complement.
TTTGTTTTCTTGTTAAAAAAGTTTAACATGTATATAATTAAAAATCAGTAAAAATCTTATCCAGTCACTTTGTCTTAGTTCTCGCGGATGCAAGTATAACATAATTGACATACAAAACAGATATAACGATATGATAAAAAAAATGAGGAATTCCTGGAGAAATAATTTATTGAGTTTCAAACACTGATTATTAGAACGACAGCTAACAGATTGGAAACGCATAAATAGGAAGAAAAAGAAAACAGTAGAGATTCCGATAAAGTGTCATCAATAACAAGCGCTTGAACGGACGTATAATTGCGTGCCATAAATTCTCGCTAGACTTAACGTGATAATTTGCTTTAATTGCTCCATTATCGTTAATATAATTGAATTGCCAATGACAGAAACGAGTTTGTGAGAGAAGTAAGGTTTCGTGTAATATTGAAATGTATAATTGAATTTGAGAAATGAAAATTGAAAGAAATTTAATAACTTAATCCTCGTAAAGAAGTTTCACGAAATCTTTGTAAACAGGAAATTGCCAGTACGAGGGTCATAATCTTACCCCGGGACAACATCACGTAAATTGCCAGCAAATTACGTGTAACCCAGACGGTACTATACAAGGAGTATCGTAAGTGATTTTGATTTTAAATTAATACCTATTTATTAAGTGCCATATTTGCACAGTATTACTTACTGTTTCTATATCACGTTTTTTTGAAAACTGGAAATTCTACACGTTCGAGCAATTGTTTAAAATTTCGTAAAGCACCCTGTTATAAAATAGGATTAAACATTTTAGGTGCCCGGCATGGATGTGCGGGGGAAAATCACTTGGATACCGAGAACTGGATCTAAGCAAACCCTACCCAGAGTGTTGTCCGGGACCTATATGTGGAGGAACAAATGATTGATATAAAAAAAAAAAGATCGTTAACATCGGACAATGTTACTCATAAGATACCGTTAAATATGAACTGTAACCTGTGAAACAATGTAGTACTTACTTGATATTACGTGACTAAAAATAAATACAACTGGGAGAAAATGTTGATCGAATATATACGAACGAGATACTAGCTTAAGATGAAATGCTCGTAAACTAAAGGAGCTCGCCTTGGAGCTCGCGCATATACTCGATACAATCACTGCAACGCAATGAAGGATGACTAATGTTTGGATCATCAATTCAATGACATTTCGTGTGCTTGGCACGCTCATTCGTTCTTATACGTATAAAGTAACGAAGACAATGTGAATTTTTATCAACACTTTGGCGAAATATGATCGAAGGCCTTACAAAAGCGATGCAGTTATTTTAAATAAGGAAATATTACAATAGATCATCTAATTTATTCTATTAGGAACATTTATTCTATAGTAATAATAAGATTAATACGTACCCTATGCTTGAACCTCCTGTGTTATTAATACTCGGTGGATGGATCGATATTCCGCTGGTTTCATTGGCGATGTCTAAACTTTCTAAGGTATTTCTTGCCGTCTCGATGGAGCCTCGTTCGTTAATATTGTCATTTGAAATAGTATATCGCGAATGATCATGCACGGGCTCGCTGCTTACTCCGCTTTTATAATTTCCTGACGTATTATTGCCAGAAGATCCGAATAACTCCGAATGACTCTGTAATATATTACTTAGTTTGTTCTCAAAATCTGAAGTTAAGATATTTCCGAGTTTTGATACACCCCCCTCGGGTTTCTAAAATTGTGAACGTAACATTAATTTCGCATTTTCGTTGTAGAATTTTCGAATTAATTTGAGCTAACAATAATTACCTCTTGCGAGCGTACTTTTTTATTTGGGGATTCAGTTTTAGACGATCCAAAGAGATCACCGACATCTTCATCGTCGCTAAACAAATTAGCACTATTTAAATTGGTTTCTGGTGTACTTGTAGCTATGTTACCAGCTGGTGTTATAGTATCTAAATATTTCTTTTGTGCATCCTCTGCATTGAACGAATGATTATTGTTATTAGAATATTTTTTTTTCGTGATTGTTTTAACTGTATTTTTCGATGAGAAAAAGCCGTCAGAATCTTCAGAATCTGCATCGGCGAAAAGATCATCGATCGAAGATTTTGGTTTTGTAGCTAAAAAATACAGAAACGTATTAAATCTTTTGAAATCCCATTATCTATTAGTTTCGTAACAATTTAAGTTGAGAAAAACGTACAAACTGTACTAATTGGAGGTGGTACATCAATGCTGGCAGGTATAATATTATTCTTATATGATTTAATTTGTTTTTCCTTCCATACATTTTCCGCGGGTTGATTACTTAGAAATCCTTTATTTTCATTGAATATTTTGTTAGTTTTATCACTTAAGGCATTTTCATCTTCTTCTGGTGTAAACAGATCATCTGACAAACGCAATACTAATTAAATACGGACGTACAACAAAATTTATCGAGTTCGTACAGGTACCTTTGAATTGGTTTATCGTCGACTCGTTTTTTTCATCTGCAACAGACGGTTTTTGAGGTTGTCCAACTGTACCTAACCGTTTTGCCAATTCTTCCGCAAAATTCGATGCTACATTGTTTGGCAATGGTACCTATAAAGTAATACAGAGATCTTACAATATTATAATATGTACAATTAAAACTATTAAATAATGACATAGGTACGAAACGAAAAAACATAAAAACCTTCGATACATTATCATTAGAAGTAATTGATTCAGGAACAGAGCCTATGTTATTTTGACTAACTACATCTATTTTCTCATTGCCCATGTATGTTATATCATTTCTTTTACTGTAATCTGATTCAATATTTGTTTTTGGAGCAGCCTCCATACTAAAGTCTTTAAATGCTGCTATGCTGTCATCTTCACTTTCTGATTCCTCTTCTTCATCTACTTGTTCTGATTCACTGCTACTGCTGCTTTCTAAACCAATTTTATTTGAAGTTTTCCACTTTTCAGAACCAATAGTATAAGGTAAAGGCCGATCTTGGTATGGATTATTTGGCCCCAATACAACACTGAAATTAAATTATTAGTATTTTAATCTTTGCCTGGCGAATGTAGAGTCCACTCGGACCCGTCCGTATAAACAGTCGAATGTGAACAGTCTTGTCAGTTTACATGACTCCCTATCATCTCTCCTCCTTAGAGCAATAAGACGAAATCTATTCGTCGGAAAGATGCATTTTGCAGTTCGTGAAACGGTATTCGTTTTAGCAGCAAGCAAGACTTTTTTAACATTTTTTCAGAATAAAACTATTTTAGCAATTATATTTACCTTAGTACTACTTTATTGTCCTCCTCTTCACTATCACTATCAACAAACTCCATTTCCTTATACTTTTCATACATTATATTTAGGCCTTGCTTTATACTTTCACTTACACTAGCTATTAAATCTGCAGCTTCAGAATCTTCATCTTTCAATTTCTGTAGAGAAATTTTAATATAATAATTAAAGGGGATCATAATATCTTACATTATATAACCTTCAATCACCTCAACTGATGTTTCTTTGTTTTTCTCAATATCTACATCATCTTCTTGCACACGGCTCTCAATAAATTGATTATTGGCCAAAGCCAAAGATGTATTGGTAACATTATCTACAAATATTGCTGTTTCATTTAATTGAGTTGTCAATGAATCCAAAGCCTCTTGAGTTTTATCTGCTTTTGATGCTAAATTCTATGAAAAATGTTGTCATTAAATATCAATCTTTTATATGAATTTTCAATGTACTACTTGAGTGAGGAATGTGCATCACAAATTTAAATCATACTTCAGAAAATTGCTGAAGATGTTTAAGAAGCCCTGCATCACCTGCTAAACTCCATTCTCTTCTTTTTTTTCTCATTTCCTCTGTAGTCCATGGATGATCCCATGATTTATCCATTCCATCTGATATGTCCTAATATGTAAAATATTTCTTATTTAATGTATTCTTCTATATATTTAACAGACTTAGCAAAGAAAAAAAATTTATCCTTAAATATTTTCTCTATCATTGTTTATATTCATTAACCTTAAAACTAGTTTCAAAGTAAATGTCAGTGCTAGTAAACAGTTATACAACATACCATTTCACCTAATCCAGTTTAATGTAGCAAACTTTTACTTTTCTTCGCAATAGCATTTACATATGTTGCATTATTTTTTTATCAAACTTAGTAAAAGGAAAAAAAACACCCATTTAACAGTTGGGATTATCAACTACAGTGTCCGGCACTGTCACATCTACCATATGATTTAATTCATACCGTCCTGAAGAAGAAAAGTTTCAGGAATGTGTGAAAGTTAAACTAAGGCCTATAGTTTGCAAGTTGCCTTTTTTTTATATATATATCGTCAAATCGAAAACATAAAATTCTACATATATG
>NW_017100268.1:2537290-2544743 GCF_001263275.1 Habropoda laboriosa | reverse complement strand
CTTTTTATATATTAAATTTCGTATAACCGAAGAAATAGGAAAGGGTCTCTCTATTACAATGTACAATACTGGTACGTGCAATGTTGCCAAATCGAACAGTATTTTGGTCCGCATTCAACATTCCGCTGTTCGACCGATAGAGGAACAGCACTGTGGATTGTTTGTCAATACCTTCGAGTTAGTTGATTTTTACTGGCTTTTATGTGTAAGGCAATCATTTTACGATGACACAAAAGACCAAAAAAGTATCCTGACTGTAAATGTGTCAGAGTGCTTAGTGTATCTGTATAGAGCATACTGATAATATTGTCAAGGAGAACGTCGTATATGTGTAATAATGCTACTTTTATATGCAAGTGAAGAATTCCATCTGTTTCATTAGAGAAAAGAATGTTTGGAACCCTAGCATTATAAAAAGTACCTAAGCTTTTCTAAATTAATCTTTTTTTAATCGTACGTTACCATGGATATTTAATACAAGTATCAATTTCATAAGTGTACAAATAAAACTTTATAATATAACAACAAAAAAGGACAGATAACCCTTGGTGCAAGAAAAGTTCCATAAATTGGCACTTTTAATCGGTAAGTACATAAAATAAACAATACTTTATATCAGTTTAAACAGAAATCTATTTAATTATGAATTTTTTTTAACAAATCGATTTAATTTTTTAAACAATATAATATATATGATAGTATGCACGCACGCGCGCCTATGTGTTAAGTAACAATAAATGTTACTATAAGGTTATTTATTATTTAAAATAGGATTAAGTATTATTACAAATACATTGTTAAGTTTTTATTAGAAAAACTGTCAAAAAATATTATTTATTATCATTTAATACAGAATTTGTACTTTGTTTTAGATACACTAAAAAATGTACATCAGAATGTCACAAGGAGATATAGGTGGTTTATATAGTAAAGATGAATACATCCGACAACTGTGTATCTTGTTTAGTTGATGCACAGAATATTTTCTTAGGCAATTGTCCATTTTCTTTATTGCATATCTTTATTCTTGCTCTTTCGGAGCATTCTCATTGTCATAAAGTACCCAGTGTTCATAAAATCACTTTTAATGAGGCTGAAAGCACGTATAAGAAGGTGAACTCTCTTTTGAGAAGGTACAGTGTTCTACAACTGACTTTCATGAACAATGAACCATTCGGGAAGTGGAAAACGTCAGGCGAAGGTTTTGGAAGAAAACTATTGGGACTGCAGTGTCTGCACATATAGGAATACAGCAGAAGCATTTAAGTGCCTCATGTGTGACGTCCGAAAAGGAACTTCTACGCGGAAACCCCGCATTAATCCCCAACTTGTGGCACAACAGGTTACAATAATACATAGTATTTCATTCCAATCTGTTTCCTGTATATTATAAATACAATAATGTATAATATTATAAGTTGAAGAATACAGTTACATTAATATTAATTTATGTGTAGGTTGCACAGCAACAATATGTACCACTTTTGAAGCCAGGAAAAAAAGAAGGTGGAAGTGGGGGTAGTACAACTAGTAGTGGTAAAGAAAAGGACCGTAAATTGGACAAACCAAGACGTAAAAATAGGTATCCACCCCGTCTTAAAAATATAGATCGTAGTACGGCTCAGACCAATGAAGTGACAGTAAATAATGTTACTGTTGTTATTACTGAATATAAGCCCAAAGTGAAAAAAAGTTCAGATCAGTCTGGTTTATCTAGCAGTGCTTCTTCTGAAAATGGAAGTCAGCATGATTCTAATCAAGACTCTAGAAGTCTAGATATAGGAACGGATGCTTAGCTCAATGCTATATCACATATGTGTATGAATTAATCTAATTAATATATTGTATAATGTATGTCAGTCTCTATGGACTATGGTCCATTATGTAGACAAAAACAACCACTTTGTCTATATGTTGCAGGTTACATAACATTCAATGAGGTCAGACGTTTTATGCTATCAGTGGAATCATTGAATTATGTTTTCAATATAATGTAAGAAATATGTATGCATTGTTGTTTCATACTGACATCAAAATTGTCTGTTTCATAACAGTAATCTTTACATCCAGAAACATCAACTGAAGTTAGTTGTACTTAATCTTATTTATTTGATAGTTTGACAGTATTCTAAATTAATCTTTAATATTTAATTAAATATTTTAGATAATTTTATTTTTGCAACTTCGGATATTACTTATTCTACTTATATAATATTGACTGTAACAAATGCATTATATGTCTTCATATGGTAAATGGAATTTGGTATATCCATTGTTGACATAACAATGTCCACACGACTTTCATTGAATCTATAACACCACTGCCAGAAAGCATGTTGTAAGATTATTGTTAATTAGAATATTTTAACGAACTCATCTATGTATAATATGAGGTATTTAACTTGTTTATTTAATAATTACTGTGACGGAGAATTACGAAACTGGCATTGGTACGTATACACCTTTATCCCATTCCAAATTATCTATAAATTTGATCTGTTCCAAGTTTATACTTTCATAGTAATTAATTTCACTAATGCGGGAATTTTTTATTTATATATAGATATATATGAAAGATTATGCAATTAAAGTGCGTAATATAACGCGTAATATAAAGTAAAATAAGTAACACATGGTTTTACATAATTTAGGTAATATCTGAATCTGTAACAAAAAATTTAGTTAACTTCGGTTGCTCATAATTTTTATTACGTTGAAACACATCAAATGTAACTTTTACGTACTTCTTCATTGCCCATAGTTTAACGATAATAGAATATATAGATTCAGTATGATGTTAATCGAAAATATTTGACCAATTTATTAAATATTAATTTCCTTAAGTAGTACAATGACAATTATTGGAACAATGTTATGGAACACTACCTTTTCTTTCTTTATTACTGGTATTACAGTAGAGCATAAAAGCTGCTAAGCTTGCTCATGTTGGTAACTACCCAATCACTTATAACTGTGATTTATAATTCTTTTTATATTTATTTTTACATATTTTACGTTACCAGGTAAGAAATAGTATTGCTGAATTGAATCACACAAAATTTATTGTGACTATAAGGACCATAAATAACATGATTATTTCATAAGTGCATGGAATTATAAAATGCTATACAACCAATTCTTTTTAAATTCATGTAAAATATTTGTATGCTAGCTAGATTGAAATATAAAAAGTAATTTATCATTGAAGTTAACATTCTTCATCATAAACATGAAAGTAAATAAAACTTTTACAAACATTTATACATACAATTACATTATCCAGATGAAAAACTAAAAAGGTATATAATAATGCAATGTTTAAAAGAATTTGTAACATGAAAAAAAATGAAATTGTAGTTGTCACTACATGAATTGTTCTTTATAAATGTCACCAATTTTATAAATTTTATAAAATAAAAGACAATGTTGCGTTGAATAGAAACAATATTTTAACTTTTTATGATTTTAACTTTAAATGTCTAAATCAGTTTTGTCTTAATATATATTTGCTTTTCACAAAAAAATTAATTTCAGTAACAAATTATTTTAATTTATTTTGTACAATTTGAAAATTATTGATTCAAAACATAAAAATGTTTAACTAATTTAACAATTTCTTATATATTTATGATATTGGATCAATACAAATCAAAAGTTTCTACCAATTGTTTTCAATGTGTAAAAAATGTGTTAAAAAAAATTGGATTTGTGTGTGTTGTAAATTATTAGAGCAGAATTACTATGTTGTACAGATTGTAAAACTTTCGAAAAATACTGTTGAAATTAACATTATATTATTACAAGGAAAAAATAAATTACATGTTTTAAGAGAAAAAAATTTTAGTGCAGCCTTCTGAATATGGTCCTTTTTGACGTTTTATTTATATCAAAACAATATACAATGAAAAATAGCACAAGTACTTTTGATTTGCAGTCTTTGTGTAATTCACCATTATCATTTGCATTGTACGCATTTACTTACTTTTTTCCTTCTTTTTAGATATTATATTAGGCTTATCTGCATTCAAAATCATTGAATCCATATTTTCAGTTACATCCATCATTTCTTCCTTTTTTTCTTGTTTTATCCTTATATCATGGGTATTATTTTGTGATGCAACACACTTCCTATCTTGAAATCTTTCACGTACTATTAAAAATAAATATTGAAAAATGTAATATGGAAACAATGATAAATTATACAAAAATATAGAGTTATACATAACCGTACCTTGTGATATTTCCGAAAAATCAAATACTTTAAAATTGTGTGCTTTATTATCACCACCAGCAGCAAATATAAAAGGACTATCTGGATTTGATGCAAGACATAATAAAGCACCAAGACTACTTTTCAATTCCAAAACAAACCACGGCTCTATATTATTGATTATATCCCATACTTTTATGACACCATCACTTGAGGAGGTAACAAGAAAACCAGGACAGGATGAACTAAGAGATAAACCTAAAATTACAATATAATAAATTTAGTTATAATTCATATTTACATAATTTTTGTTTATTTTTAAATTTCTTCTTTAAATTTACCTGTGACTTCTTTTGTGTGAGCCTCTATATTCCAAATTGGTTCTTCTTTTCTAATATCTATGTATTGTAGATATCCAATATCAGTACTGACCTAAAACAAAAGGAACAGATAAAATTTCTATTAATATGTCTGTAATGATGTAAATTTTGTCAGTTATAAAAGTTAATATATTTACTATGCAGTAATTTGAATCAAAATGGTTCCACAATACTCTTTCCACTTCTCCCATTGCTGTCCAAGATTTTGCAATTGTTTCATATCTACAGTCAAATAATCTCACCATCCTAAATAAAAAATTAAATGTGTAAGAATTTAAATATGATTGGAAATTTCTATAACTGATTAAAAATTTATAGACATACTTGTCTGCACAACCTGTCAATAATTGATGTGTTTCCATTGGATGCCATTTTAATGATTGAACTTTTTCATTAAAAGAAGTAAATTTATTGACAGGAGTTCCATTTTCTAAATCCCATAATAGAACTGTTTGGTCAACTGATCCACTAGCCAGAACATGCCTGGAAAAATATTTACAGGGCTGTTTCATTAGTGAACATATAAAATTTTAATTAATCCGTTTCAGTCATAATTTAATACTAACATGTAGTTTTCATTCCATGCTAAATCTAACACAGCATCCCTATGTCCAATTCGTTTTTCATTTTTCTTTTTATTACGTTTTCGACCAAGTGTATAGACTGGTTCTAAACAATCTATTAAATCTAAATCCCATACTTCTATTATAGGTGTCATATTACCAATTGCACATAAATTACCTGCAATAATAGAAATATTTGCATTAAAACTTTCTAGTTGTATCAAAATATCTTATACTTACTTGGCATTGAATCTGAGGGATCAAAGTTAAGCCATTCTATGCACAATGGGAATGATGGTAGCAATATATCATGATGACAATAAAATGAACCCTCAGCTTCATTATATACTGAAAAGTATTTAAATGTATATTTTAAAAGTTATTTATGATTTCTAGTTTCTTTCTAAAAAAATATAATTTCTGTGTAATATACAAACCAAATACTTCCAAGATACTAGCATCTTCTTCAACATTTCCTACTAATACAAAATTGTCATCACTTTTAATAATATCATCTTCTTTCTCTGAATCATTGTCCTCCTCTGTTATAAGAGGATCTTTTCCACCTTTGCCAAAACTTGCAATATTACCAATATTGCAATGTACATTACCCGCTATATGTTAAAATAAAAATTACAAAAAGAATTACATCATTATTGCTAATATGATATATAATATTCTTTATCCTACATTCATCATCATATTTATCAAAATTATATTCATCTGTTTCGGATATATCAAGTTGAGATTCTGTTTGATTCTTTTTTGTCACAACTTCATCATTTTCATCATTTTCCTCATTTGAATCATTTTCAGCATCTCTGAAAAGATATAAGTATTTCTACAATTGTTACTTTTTAGTTAAACTACCACATATTACCATAATACCTACTGTAATTCAGATTGTGTATGTTTTATGATTTGCTGTAATTCTTCTGGAGTTAATTGAACCTAAAAAATTAAAGCAGTAATATTCAACACCTGAAATTTAATTAAAAATTTAGCGATTTATTTGAAGTAATTAACCTTCTCTGGGTTTGTCGATGCAACACCTTTTCTCACCCAAGTTGTACACGGTATTACACTCATTTCTAATTACTCGTTATTTACACTAACGTTTACACTGAAAATATTAACAATTGTTTACGAAAATTTAAGTACTAAAAGTAATACAAAAATGCACGTGGCCAATACTTATCTATCACTACGTATAGTAAATATACAATTTCGATTCGATGTATCGATTTTATAATGCACTATGTGACGTATTTAATATAATAACGAACTTAATAATTTTTGGTCAAATATGTAATTAACTTATTTACAGCATATATTAATGTAATAGATTATATAGAATAACTAATATATTACATCTAAAATTAAAACATTTTATTCATTTGAAGCAAGGGTTTTGTGTATTCCTAAACTCATCTGAAAATTAGACAAAGAGTGTCTCTGAAGTGACCAACTGTGCATTTCGACAAAAGAAAAACATTCACACAATAATCAGCTGTGTAATTGTTATTAATAAATAACAGTTGTTTATATTGTTACATCTTGCTTTTCATACTGTACTGCACCGGTGAGTAAATTTATACTGTTTTGAATTGTGGTTGTTTAATAACGATTTGAGTTGATACAAATTCGTCGTAGTATAACAGTTTCATAACCTTACAATGCGAATTCTTTATTCTAGCATAGATTGTAATAAACGACGAATAAATGATGATTTATGTGTAAATTTCAGTTTTATAAAATGAATAGTTCATCGGATCCTAGGCGACCAGAACGAGAAATTCGTTATAAACCCACTGTGTCAAGCAGTCAGGCACAACCAGGCGATAATTCAACTCCCGACTATATGAACATATTAGGAATGATCTTTAGCATGTGCGGTTTAATGATGAGATTAAAATGGTGTGCATGGGTAGCCTTATATTGCTCATGTATTAGTTTTGCTAATTCTAAAGTGAGTGATGATACTAAACAAATTCTTAGTAGTTTCATGTTGTCCATATCAGCTGTTGTAATGTCATATTTACAAAATCCACAACCCATGACTCCACCGTGGGCATCAGCAATACAATAAAGAGTTTTTTCAATTTCTGTGATGTTCCTTGTGTATTAATTATTTAATGCACTTTTTTTCAACATGTATAGGTATTCTATCAAACTAATGGAGCTAGGTTTCATTAGCAGAAATTAAAACTGTATTGAGTTTGTTACAATTAAATATTCTGTGGGTTGAAATATTAAAGTTAAAGAAAAATTGAATTCAGGTTTTTATTTTTTGAAAAGTA
>NW_017100268.1:2503092-2537106 GCF_001263275.1 Habropoda laboriosa | reverse complement strand
CAATTGCATTTTTTTTTTTTTTAAGGTTACATATTTTACATTTTATATATAATTTATGTACGTTTTCAGTCCCAGTTTTGCATTCATTAAAAAATTAGTAAAAAAATGGAAATTATTATTCAAAATATTGTGAAAGTTCTTGAAGTTTACATAAAAGGATAGTCTTAAACAATATGGCGAAATTATATGGATGATTGCAAAAGATATATTGACATAAGACTATCGTTTCTTTTTTATTATATCTTTGTTAACACTGTTAAAAAACTGTACAAAAATGCATCAAAATTGTTGTATTAAACGATATTGATGTAGAGTAGGCCAGTGCAACTTCTGCAATAACGTTCACACGTTTTCACCGCGTTAGAACAATTAACAATTAAAAACAAGTGTCAATATTTTTAGAAGTTACTCTTAAAAGTTGATATTCCTCTTAAGTAGCAAGGCATCTTCATTCGTGTAAATCGTCATCCACGGTAACCCCGTTGCCTTCTTCCTCCTTTTCTTACTAATTCTCCTATTTGATTTCATACATTATTTATTTATTATATCTTTAATGTACACGTAATCAACTCTGTATCTTATTTGTCCTTTGGTTTATCTTTTAGTTGGCAGAAAACTTTCTGAATCAGAAAATACTTCGTTCCGTCCCAAGAAACGACTGTACAAAGAGGAAATAGCCTTTTTATCCTACGATAAAAATTGAATATCATTCAAAATTCACTATCTACCTATTTATTCGAGGAATTCCCGGAATTACCATCGTCTCGTGTCATCCTTTATATAGACTTCAGCGAAAGGTCATACAAAAAAGAGGCTACACAGATATTACATGGCCCCTTAATTTTAGAATATTTCGCATGTTCATCCACTTGTGGGCATATACGAACGACTCTGAACAATCACATATCGTATTAATGCGACATTGGCACAGACACCTAGTAGTTACTTTTAAATCTATCCTGCCTCTCTTTTATGGTCCCCGATCAGTCTAACTTCTTGCAATTAAACGCTACTTTCGCCTCGGCCAACCAGCGTGATCGGATACACGTATTTCTTGCGTTTTGCGTTGAAGAAAGGTGAACTATGTTGTCCGTGCGTAGGTGTAGGTGATAATCCACGTAATAGGGGAAGCGAAGCATCAGCGGGCGTTCCTGTCGCGTCGAATTTCTTCTTCCACTCTGCTCCTAAGTCTGTGGCTGGTGCCATCAGGCCTAAACATTCTGGAGAACTTCTCACACTGAGGAACACGTCGTTACTGCTATCGCGTTGTCCAGAGGAATCCTAGAAATACGTCTTATATTTTACTTCATATATCACATTGTTCTTGAACGTTTTCGTAAACTCTTGCAAATCAGTGTAACACGTGAAACATCGTGTTTCAAATAATTTTACCTTCGCTTCGTAAAAATCTAGACTGGATCTGTTCGTTCCTGGTTCCTCCAGTGGGAACTCCGATTGTATCTGATTCGACGCGTGAGACGTTCCAGAGGAATGAGTAGATGTGTGCGACGAGGAGTTTTCGGACAAATCGTCCCTACAGCAGGCAGCTGTGCACACTCTTTGCTCTCTGTAGCATTCCATTCAAATTACACACGATTATTTCACTTCAATCTTTTACTCTTTCTAACATGATGTTATCGAAGCGAGAGAATTTATCAGACAGTAGGAGTTGACACAGTTGAATTCATATCGCGGGGGTAAGTGTTCATGTCACGGGTATCGGGTGGAAAGGAAATATCGGCGAGCATTGAATAGCTGCTTGGAATGCAAGTGGAGATTTTCAGATGACTGAAGTGCGTGTCAGGAGTGCGCGGTATGTGTGTCAATTTAAAGAGCGCAGCGGGTAAAGAAGCAGCTATTGAGAGCCAGTTTTATTGAAAGGGTCGTAGAGAAACAGTTGTACAAAGAAAATCGTACTCTTGGTAGAATGCACCAGAAAGAGGAGAAAGGAGTTGTTTTACAAAGAGTTTCGTTTACCTTTTAGTATTGCACGGATGTTAGATTGGAGACATAATTAAAACTCAATAATCTCTACTCCATCTAACACTTGAACTCTCACCTCAAAAATGATTTACAAAAAAAATCAATTTTATTTCATTAGTTTTCAAATTTTTGTAACTTGTATCAAAAAATATTGGTCACACCTGTACACTGAAATGAAAATCACCGCTCTAGGCTAAACATTCAGACGTCTATCTCTCTGGACCAAACACTCTATCTTTCAGGTCTAAACATTCGTATCGTTACTGCTTAATGATAACTGATTATTAAGAATTCGTCGTTCGCGATACGTGCAGATAATAATCGTAGTTGGACGGAAAAATCGAATACCTTCTGACAAGGACGGAATCCCGTCTTCTCGGTACTGGCGGCGGAAGACCAGCGGTTAAGCTCTTGGCGCTCTCGTAGCTCGCCTCGCTATTTCCGCTGCTTGTGTTACTGCCGTTGTTCCCCTCCCTCAGAAAGTAGTTCTTCGCTGAGAGCATGGCGAAGTGAAGGTTGTTCTTCAAGTCGTCCGCCGCCGTTGACAAGTTTCCCGAGATCTTGGGGGTTCGTCTCATTGGTCTCGGTGGTGGTACCGGCGATGGTGGACTGCTCGACGCTTCCGACAGAGTTTCCGGAGTGGCCAACGGCGCCGCTCGTGAACTGTCTTCCCAATCGCCTCGACGATTCGATCTTTACATCAAAACAACGCTTGAGCTAACTCTCGGGACCAATTAGAAGAAGAAGAAGAAAGAAAAGAAAAAGAAGAAGAAAACTATGATGTATCGTCGATTAGAAGAGGAATGGCGCAAAGGTGTTCCTCTTAAGCTGCGATTTTATTTTCTATCGATGATCTGATCGAGTGCAATGAGTATGTATAATATGTGCGCGGCTGCCGAAGCGGTGAACACTGCGAGTCGTGAAGTAAAGCGAATAATGTGAACGAGAGCGTGACATACGAGGTTCCTTAAACTCGCCGAAACAATCCTTCGATTAACTTTTTACTGTGAAGAGAAATCCACCGAATGAATCGTATTGCGTTTCTTTTTTTTTTTTTTTTTTTTCGTGCGAAGTAATCAAACGAACGAATTAGCAGAGAATGTACAGTATGCGAATAGATCAATTTCCAGGAAACACATGGATATCTCATCGCTCACTCACTTAGGGTACCTCCTTAAAAATAGTCAATCCGAGAGTTTCATATTTTTTTTTGTCTTCTTTTACCCCTAAAAATCCTGATCATATATCTAAATTCATCGTCGTTGACTCGCGACGTCAGACAGTCCTCCGTCACACAGAGATCGCAGTTCGTCATCCCAGACGTAAATGTGCTATTCTTACGATTTACTCTCGTCGGCCCTGGGCGTGTTGAGCAATTCGCTGGCCAGGCTGACGTACTCCCAGGGAATCCCCCTCGAGTCGACGCTCAGCTCGCGTCCAGCTTGGGGGAACTCCGAGGGGCTCTGCAAGGATGTGAAGGACGTTTCCAGGCAGAGTCTGTGAGGCGGCGTTCCAGCCAGGTTACTCGGATGCGTCTTTACAGGGCTGGACGACGACAGCAACGCTCTCATTTCCTGCTCGATCTCCATCTCCTGCACCTCGACGACCTCGCGCGCCTCCGACGCCTCCGTCGACGATGCGTGACCGGAAGCGAGCCTCTGCGGCTTCGCTGGCCCCAGGGTCGTTACAACCTGGCATATCCACACGCGTGTTTCCAATGTAATCGTTTCACGAACCGAGTCCGAGGCGTTATTTCGCGACAATTCCATGTTTCTTTTTTTTTTTTCTTTTTTTCGCGTCGCTAAGAGTCGAGATGGGTGATAAGATTTGTTTTAGAGTTACAGCGACTTGAGAAGCAAAGAATTTTCTTTAATTACTGTAATTAAGGGGACGTTGTTTAACACATTCCGGTGCTGTGTGTAGTTACACTATCGGTACGTGCTATCAGACTGTTATTAAATGAAGAAGTGTTATTTTTCGACTCAATGGCTTAGGAAAAATGTAATTACAGTTAGTCTGAAAAATATTCTGGTACGTTTACACCTTTATAGCTCTGGCAATTTTACGAATTTCGCTGTAATACTTTGCAGATACTTTTTCAGATCAAAAACTATAAGATAATGCATAAACATTGGATATTTTGACCAGTTAAACGGGGATATGTATCCCCTAAAAGGCTTAAGGGACAAATCTTCAAGCAGAGAAGGAGAGGTTAATAGCTTGTTGTTCTTGAATTATCATATTGGGCTGAGAAAAGTGTAATTCATAAACTATGGTCTTGAAGTTGAAATTAGCGTTAAGTTCGTCTTCTTTGCTTCTCCTTTCAATCTGTGTCTTTTATTCAAATTTGTAATACTTAGGAAATCTCTGATTAAACATTATCGCCGAAGTTGCAAATTTACCGATTTGTATCACGCGAGGCAAGGTTCGTGTTCGCATGAACGTTGGTACGTGTGACGAATGATAACACAGTCGTTGACTAAAATGGAAAACGTATGTCGATTTTGAAGATCGCTTTATCGGAAGAATAAAACTGCTCTTACTGAAACATTTTTCTGCTTCGATAAATCCCTCTTCCCTATTCGAAACGTGTATAACTGGCGCTCTTTACACATCTTCAAAGAAATTCTCCGTGAAAGAGAAACCCAGATGAAATACACGAATACGCACACACTATTTATCCGTGTCGCGATCTAACGTTGCGAGCGAACACGAATTTCCAAATTTCCATTTTACGCGGCCTCGAAAATTCTCAACGAAAATGTCCATGGAACGTTCAAAGCGAATAAATGAAGTGTCGGAGGGGAGGGTAAATTGATGAAATATTCAGGAATTACGTGTATTTCAATGCTTTTGTTGCGGACGAATTTTTTGCATGTATGTACGTAGGGTAGAAAAAACAGAGCGAAGAGAAAAGGTGGTAAATTTATGTGATAGTTAATATGTAGATGAACTTTCAACCGATGCAGGGGACATTCCTGCCACGAGGGTAGGTAATTGTATTAGAATGGGAGAAAAAGTACTTGTTTAAATATTCAACGTTTCGTTTATGATACTCTGCATGCTGTTGACGTACGATAGATCACGATAAACTAAACTGTTACATACTGAAAAAGAAAAAAAAAAAGAATCAATTGTACAATGACCAATGTGATGGACTAAATGCGTGGGTGCACATGCATGAACGACTTGGGTGACAAGTATCGTATATACCATATACCATTCGAAAGTGATCGAGATCGAGACTCTGATCTAGATCGCTGATCTACGGCGTTAACGTTACGATACCGCTATTACGTTTCCTTTTGCACATCGTTCAAACGATCTCATATACGAAAGCCAATCTCTACTTGTTGACTTGCAATACGTAGTTTTCCCTCAAGTAACGAAGATAAATGTGTATTTCGAGCGAACGTGTCGATGAAAGGTCGTGGATTGTGATATCTAATAATCGTGATTGTGAGTAATTGCATGCGGTAAAATGCAAAAGGGCAGTTTAAAAATGGTGGCGATTGTCGAAATGTCTGTCTGCTGGAATTCTTTAACATCGTCGATTAATTATCGAATTTTATAAAACATTGATTATTCTACCTTAGAATTGTATATTTATCCAAGGTGTGTTAAAATCTGAGGAAAAATTCGTTAAGATGAACCTACAAATGTGCTACTGTCAAATCTCATTAACGTTTTCTTCGCTCAGCTTGTAACACCTTTAAAGCACAGTATATAGGACATCGTATCTTTATATTCTGTATAAACAACAATATACAACATAGAAATCACATACAACAAACACTCGTTCAACAACAATGAACGTTTCCAAGCAATTGCCAGAAGACAGCCACTTCTTTAGCGACCATTTTCCTACACCAGCGATACCGTTTCATCAAAGACACACACACACACACACACACTGTGCTTTCTATCGTGCAAAATTCTATCAGATCAACTTCTACCAGAGTCGAGAGTGAATCAAAGTGAAATAAAGTGAAATACCGCAGGAGCCGAGGAAAAATTTGAGGAACCAAAAGAGTCGAATTCAGAACTCTGCACCACTGACTTCATTTCAACCGATACACTTTCTCGTCAAATCGGTGAAAAAATACAATATATTTTTTGATGTGAGATAGAATTTTTGTGAGATAAAACGGGTTAAAAATCGCTAATCTACGCTATCGCTCCTCTTCGTTTCCTCGTTGTTATCTGCTCCTTTTAGGATCTCACAATATCTCAGTTTCGAGTGAAACACCAAATTGATCAAGGATAATTTTCTGAACGGTATCACTGGGGAGCAGACTTGCCCGTGAAACACATCCCGGATGAAGCCGAAAGACGTCTATGTACCTTGGGTCGTGGCGAGAAGAGTGTGTGGTGACATAGACGTCGGCGTCGCGGCCGTGCGAGCTCGTCGGTGTACTTTGATGGTGGAGTACGACGTGTCGTTGTTCAGGTGTCCATTGGGTTGCTGCGTCCGTTGCAACCGTTGCACGCGATGCTGCATCTCCGTCTGCAGCTCCGCGATCTCTGCACGCTGACACCTAATCCACACACCACACACCCTCAGCCACACATCCTCTCGTGAGATCACCGGTAAAAATCGGCCGCCACGATTCGAGGTTGACAACGTTCATAACGTGTCTACTCTTTCGTTTTCGATTCGATCGAGGAATACGATATACCTAGTCTAATGCTAGTTGGTAAATCGATTAATTGTTCAGGCTACAGGGACTGGCAGGGGTTTCTATAGAGCGGCGTCGAGTCGATAGAAGAATTTTTACGCGATGCTTGTTTATCAGAACAGGCAGAAAAGCGTGAAAACAAGGGTTCCTCCGGGATTTTGCGATATTTTTTCTGTATTCTTTCTCTTTCTCGTTCGACACGAGACAATTTCTCACACTTTGACACAAACGATGCAATTAACCCTCGGACAGCGAATGTTGGGTCAAATATGACCCGATACCGGCATCTTTTTTGAATGCAAATGAAACCACGTTTGTTTTTTATTTTATCAGGAATTGTATCAACTATGATTAAAATAACGTTTCTGTTTCGAATTTCGGTCGAAACGGGAGATATCTGAAAACTGGGTCAGTTGTGACCCAGCATTCGACGTTCGAAGGTTAATATCGACAACGACTGGCGGTTTTGTATTAAGTTTCGACAGCAACTTTTTTTTTCTATTTCAAAGGATTGATTTGTAGGTAATTATCGATACGTCTATCTTTACGTCTACTCTACAGTTGCTTCGAAACTATAATGTAACAACGTCTACGAATGATTTATTCAACGTCTCTTTACTTACGCTAAATTGACTCTCTTGCAGTTAGAGTTAGACCAAAATCAATTGGTTGCTCGAGGCAAGTGGGAAGACTATATATCGGTTAGTTTGATCGGGTCTATAGGCTGTTTACCTATTCATCGTTGAATATAGAGAGCGGGTGGTGAAAATAGGCTCTGAACAGCTGATTGATTTTGGTGAAATTTCGGAATTATGCGGAAAATTTGTTTTACTCTCATGCAAAGCCGAAAACAGACGAATTTTGCTTGCGGCTGCAACAGATGCTGAAAGATTAGCGTGATCTAGAAATGTGTGAAATTAGGGAGAGACTGTGACACAAAGCGAATATTAATAGGCGTATTAGCGAAACGGTATTCAACGAAACAAATATATAGACACTACCGGCCAAAAGTTTGGAATCACTGAGCATTGCAATTTACACAAAAATTTCCAGAAGAAAGTCAGCGACTTTGAGAATTTTTTATTATTCGAATCAATTGATATGAGATAAATTGATAAACGTAGAATTGAGATATACTTCAAAAAGTGGGAGGTGATTCCAAACTTTTGGCCGGTAGTGTATATATATATACATATAATAGAGTGATACGAACAAAAGTGACAAGTACATTTTCATACTTCTCTTTATGCATGTATTATTTATAGAAGGTTCGTTTTAAATTGAACAACTGATAATTTCGAATAATATAGATAATACATGGTTTACATATCGTCCTACTTGCCTTCAACGTTAACATTTACTTTCAAATAATTCAGGCATAGAATTAGGAAGCGAAATTGTAACAAATAAATAAATAAATAAATAACAACGTTTTCATGATATAAAGTATATTGATCAACGTAGCGTACATCGAAAATTGTACAAAATTAAGTGGTTACAATATGCAAATCAAAACAACCGTTGAAACAATATAAAATTTAAGGTTTCGTTTTTTACTTTGCAAAAAATATACCACAGTGATTTGCATAAAATAATTCAGTTACGTGAATAAATTAATCGTTATTTTCGTGAGAAAAATTTTTCTACGATTAGATAGAAATTTTTCAGTCGTTTTGGATTGCAATTGGACACAAAGTAAAAAACATTAAAACAGAATATAACAGAGGACAAAAATAATTAAAAAAAAAACGAAAGTGTTTTCAGAATTGTTGTGAGAAGCTACAAATATAATTAAGTTGTAAAAGTTACAGTAACTCATGCAGTGTCGAAGAGCATGCGTGTCAGCTATTTGATCATTTTCAGCAACACAAGAAGAAACTAACGAAAAACAAATTGTAACTTCCGATAAAGTAAGAATTTGCTTCTTTTTTTTTTTATTACATCGTACAAATGCAAATTGCTTGGATTTTATGCCCAACGCGGTGAACAGGTATCGAGAAAATGAATTACTCCTTAAATATAAATAAGGATATGGAAAATTAAATAAAAATAATAGTAATACTAAACAGCGATAAAAAAAAAAATACTATACTATTGAAGACAAACTACCACTACAACCATTTCAATAATGGTTTCTCCTAATTCAGTAAATAATCATGTGCAAAAATATTATGCAATATATCAATTGCAATTCACTCTATCATAGACGAAAAGAAGCTTGCAGTTCTTTCATCAGTCGGGCAATAAAATTCGTTAAAAAAGTGTCAGCATCTAACAAATAGGTTTTGTCGGAAAAAGAAAAAAAGAAAAACGTATCTTAGAATTATCTCTCTAAATTCTTTCTCACTGGATCAACTCTTTCCTCGTGAAAATTCACTGTAATCAACGTACGACGTTCCTGTCACTGCTTATATCCACATGGTTCATCCAACAATATGTGTTTCTTACTTAATCAACTACAACTACAAGGATATAAAAGTATAAAATGATAACAGTCATTCATAAAAAAGAAAAATCATTCATCGTCTACTACTTTCACTTAATGGAAGTCATGCCACTACTATCACAGCAGAGAATTATAAAATATGAAATGCAGTTCTAAATGATCTAAGGAGACTCGTCAAATCTACATATTTTCCCAACTTAGATCTCTCGAAAGAGTCGCTACAGAAAAAATGAACGTTAGCAGTGAGAGGACTCACTGTTTCACGAAAAAAGAGTTTCCTCGTCTCGTCGATCATAAGATCCAGTTTACCAGAATCGTCTCGTTTCTTACACCTTTCTCGCAACACTACAGGTACCGTCAGCTTGCGCACTATTCGACAATTGATTTTCACGTGTCCATAAATCTCTACACTGGGGCTACTACACGTATCGAGGCCTGTCTGTCCTCTTCGTCCGTCGTTTTCTCCAAGATCTCTACCTGGCCATACCGAGAGCATACCGAGGACGTATTATCGAATCAGCCTGGCTTACCTTGTTCAACGCTTTCAGCATATTGTCCGGCATATGGTCCTGTATCATCACTGGACTTATCAGCACCTCGTCGAAGTCACACGGGCCCGCCCATAACGCTTGATACACCGGCTCGTGTTTGTGTAACATTTGTCTGGAATTCAACGAAACGAACACTCCATTGATGTAAACTGCGAGTTCAACGATCCGATCGAAATCGAGGTTTAGAGCCTTCTATCGGGTAATTGTCGCTACGTAGGTAACATGCAGTCAGATGCACTTGTGGATTGGAATGTTTGACTTTCTGTACCGTGCACAGAGTAATTCTTCTGTTCTTTTTGGACATACATCGATAGATTATTTCGATCGTTTAAATTAGAGCTGTCTAAACGAAGCTTAAAGAACAACACTCACACACTAATTTCGCGATTTTCTTTCGCAAGAGTGAAATACGCTAAGAAGGAGGTTACGTTAGATCGTTCTTACTGAACTCTATTTGTGTTACTGTGAGAACGCGTGGAAGAGGATAAGTGCTCTTAATAGGGGACACTCTTAAGTATATTTTACTTAGGGATTGCCTAGACACATCGCTAACCAAGTTTCGAAGACGAAAATTACTCTGTACACGAGTATGCACAATTACTCTACGCGTCGTATTACACAGGTATTATAAACATGTCCTCTATGAACTCATTCATGCAAAATACGTTAAGACACTTGTACGGCAATTTTTCTCCGACGTAAGATAGTCGGAGAGTGCGCTAGTAGTTTGGAAAGAAAAAGAAAAAAAGAAAGAGCGTAGAGTACGGAATCCAAGGTACGCATGCGGGCACATCTTCAAGATGCAATTACCCAGAGCAGACCTGAAAATGCAAACTTTCTGAACAAAACGTACCTCCAACGGCTCTCATACTTCTGCCTAGAAACGGAAAACATTGTCGATTAAAAATTTACACCCCCGATCACTTCTCCGTCCTAACAAACTGCATCGTAACGTGTGTATCGCGCGTCCACGTTGTTTTAACGAACGACGATGTAACAAATAGGGTGAACAATAGTATACGTGATTCGAAACTTACTCTCCCTTGTTAGGATGATGTCGGACAACATGTATGATTCGACCAGGTGGATAGAGAGGCCTGTGTAAAGTCAACGCAATGCTGGAGTCGCTTGGGACAACGGTTTGCGAACGAGCCAGGTCCTTGTCCCTCTGATACTCGCTGATACATCCGCCAGCCTCTAAATTTGCAGCTGAGGTGGGAGTGGAACCGCAACCGCAACACATCACGGAGCACGCTATCGTTTTCCACTGAAACGAACGTTCGGATTGATGGCGGAACTCCCTGTCCAACTATGCGAGAGCACTTATCGCTCCCATTGTAGGGTAGCTAACGTGTTTCAAGGGTAGACGCTTTGCGGAACGTTGAAATATTGCAAATCGAAAGTTGTCGTGTGATGTATATCTCTGTGACTAACTCTTGCGATGCACTTCGACTGTATGATAATGGAGAATCTGGTACATTTTCAGAGGGTATATTCGTCTGAATCGGGAGTCTGACTCGTGAGCTGCAGTAAACGATTTATCGGTGAATCGCGGGTGAGGCAAGCTGTACGAATTAACCGTGCATGTTTTTTAATAGTGAATGAAGTTACTGAAATTGTATCAGTGCGAAATTTGCTCTTAGTTTTTCGGAATACTTGAGTTTGCTTTGCTGAAAGAAGTGTTCAAAATTTCTTGGAATCTAAATAGTCATTTGAATGCATGCACAAGGGATTAACGAAAGAAGAGTTATTTGTTTCTAAAGATCTCTTTTACTGTTCGTGAACAGAATATGAAAAACGATGAAAAACAGAGGGTATTAAAGGGGCTAATGTACGTTTTTCTAAGTTTGATGGGTGTTTAATTTGTCCAGAAAGCTACGAGAATTCTATATTTTCTATTTCGTCCAGGATAAAGTACGTACTTTCGGATCGACGCTTCTTTTTATAGCGTTGATAAGATCGGCTCTTAAGCTCTCCATCTGTCTAAGGCCTATCCTAGGTACGACATCTTTCCCAACTACTACGGATGTAATAAATTCCTGCGAGTATTGCTGAGCAGGCATGCTCAAGAGACCACCCGGTGGACCGAACGAAAAGCACACCAGATCTGGATAGTCTTGCTTAAGTAGAATCGCCAGGATAGCTGCTGTTCCTGCTCCCAAAGAATGACCAACGAGTGTCAGACCGAATTGATGTGTTCCCCTCGATGCGTCCTTCGGAAAAAGTTTGAATTATTCTTCATTGGAAAAGCATTTCTATTAACTGTGAATTACTCTCAATTGGAAAAGCATTTCTATTAAGTGTGAATTATTCTCAATTGGAAAAGCATCTCTATTAAATTTTCGAAAAAACCTAAAACAAGTTTGATGTAAGAATTTAATTAACCGAATGGTAACATTTAATTTAAATATTAAAAGAATGTGGAAAGTAAGTAAAAATTACGAATGCAATGTTTTTTTTTCTACATCTAGCGTTTTACATTTTTAAAGTAACGTTGTTCGTGACTCGAAACATGTAACGGGTACACTGATAAAGTATAATTATTCCGTTCAACAAGTTGATATTTATAATCCAGGTAAAAAGCTGTTTTGCATTTGAGGCGAAGATAACAGCGGTATAATAATACCTTGGCTAGAGCACGAGATATAATTCCCTCCTCGAGGAGCTTTTTCCGAATGTATTCGGCCGCTTGGACCATCCCCTTGTGGCCCAGCCAGTCCTCTATCGGTGGTGACAATGGTAACACTTCACCCTCCGCGTTCAAGTCTGTTAATACGTCCTTCATGCTGAGGGTTCCTCGTATACTAACGACAACCTTGAAAAGAGCCGGCGGAAAATTGGTAATTAAACGTCGTCAAGTTCGCTCGAGCTCGGGTTAAAGCGACTGTTAAAAACTCTATCTTAGCAGCTGAGGATTCAAATCTTCAATGGAAGTTTCAGCGAGAGATAAAAGATTGGCTGTAAATCGTTACACTCGTTCCCTCTTCCGTTCCGATAAAGTCTTCGCGTTCTCTTTCACGAATGAGAAGAAATACAAAAGTCAAATTCAAGCGAATCCCCAAGTTTCTCCTCCTCTTTTTTCTCAAGTGTCTTTTGTGTATCGTTGAATAATCGACGTGCAACTCGAAGAAAGATACCTTAGACTTCAACAGAGTTAAGCGAACCGGTGTAACTTATTCAGCAGAGATTAAACTACAATCCTCGCACTATAACTCTACGTTACGCCATAACACCTCGCAAGCGTCGCACCGAGACGGAAGTTCGTCGCGTTGTTGCACGCTTAATGATCGCTGAAAAATTCATGAAGTCGCTAAACGAGGTCCGCTTATTTTCCAATTAAGCCGTTCGGAACGGACCAGCGGCGGAAGCTGCGGTTTTAAATCGAACCGTCGACGAAGATCGTCGTTTGCGAGATGCGTTGGAATTGCAAGTTCGATGTATGCGGATCAATGAGGAAACACGCGAAACCTTTTTCTTCGTGTAATCGAGAGCGACGAAGAACGGCGTCTCACCGACGTCGACGTGAAAAGTCGCGTAAATGACCTCCACCTCGGCGACGTCGACCATCTTTCTCAGAGCGGCGTAATTGCACTGGCAACAATTGTCCTCTACCACGGTCGCCTCGTCTTCGTGGCCGCAGCACGGGAAACAGCTGCATCGTAATCTGCCACAGGGTTCCGACAAACTTATTTTCCCCGATGCATTCGCACGAGACAGAAATTAATCCGGGCATACAAATGGTTTCACCCGTTTCGCGACCCGATTGCTCGTCGCTAATTGATTGGACTACGAGTTTTAATGAACACGCGTGTATCATAGACCGTTTTGACTCAAAATGTTATTTTACGTATTAGGTGTACCAATCCATTTCCCTTTTTCTCTTTTATCAAATTCGGCAATTATTTTTCGTTTTATTTTTTTCTTCTGTTTATTGATTTATTCTTAACCCTTTCGCCACGGCAGATTTTAATGCGTAACAACGTGGGTGGCTGACGGTAAATATGTTATTTCGGTTGTATCGTTTTAAAAGGTCGAAGTTCGAAAGGCTCGAAAGGTTCGAAATTTTCAAGAGTAATGAATTTGTTGCGCAAAAGTAATCAAAATAATTGTGTTTGTAAAATGGACTTCAACATATTAGATGTACCAATGAATAATTTAGAGATATTACTACATACGACCAAGCGAATCATGTAATTCATTTTATCTACTGGTAGCAGCTACTACTTGAACTTACCAGTAAATTAAAGACAGAGAGGGAAAGATTACTGGAAAAATCGAGATGTATTAAAATCACCTCACATTTCATTACTACACCCGTTAGTACAAATTTTACTTTAAAACATTCTCTCCGTTAAAATGTCTACAGAATTTCACACAGGTACGCGCGCGCGCGTGTGTTTCTGAAAGAAACGTGCGACAGAGTTCGTTTAAATAAAAAAAAGTCATCTGCATCCTGGAAACTGTTAGCAGATGTATAATTAAAAGCGGGACGTTAATCGATTAAACGATTTTGCCGAGCAACCACGCGAAACATCGGTGAAAATCAATCGACGCTAAGACTTGCACGCTACCTCGTGCACACCGCAACGTTCCTGATGACATTACCTTGCGCACAACTGACAAAGGCCGGTGGAATCTTTAATGAGGAACATTGGCCAGCCATAAGCAGCTAGGGCGAAGTGCATGTAATGAATGGCCGACTGAAAGTGGCCCAGATCACCGTCCTCGGTCAAGGACAAGAATTTAGTGCGAGGAGTAACTGGCACACCGGACAGAAACTCGTACGTATCGTTCTTCCGTTGCTTCACTATCAGCTCCCGTTCGATTTTCTGGAACTTCCTCAATAGAACCAGCCCCGCGACCACATCCGATGGAACTACGTCAAGGTCACGGAAGAAGTCGCTCAATAGTCTGGCGATGTCCGCGAACGAATTCTGGGAAACGAGTCGCTTTTTCATTGGAAATCGTTGAGTGGCTTTGTTAGGCTGATGCAGAAGGTCTGTCGTAGTTTCTTTTGGACGAATTTAACTCGATTTTCTCATAATTACGGTTTGATTGGAACTTTAGAGTTTGTCTCGAGAAGCAAGAATTGATAATTATTATTAATGGATTTGCTGGTGATAATTCATAAGCAAAAAATAAATAAAATGGATAAGTGAGTTTGAAGTCACGCGTTAAACTTGTTTGAAGTCACGCGTTAAACTTGTTTGAACTAAAAGTAAAAAGAAGATTACTTTTGGTATCGTTAAAAAAATGTTGTTTGAAAGAATCTTATCTATTATTTTTCCTCCTCGGTAATCCTCCTCTATTGAAAGATAGCACGTCTCAAAGTAACGGAGGTGTTTGAAGGTGTTATCTTTAATTTACTGATCGTTTTCATTTAAAACTACAAACTCCAAGAACACGAATTTATCCAATACCAAGCGGTCTTTGTTTCAACGTTATTTCACGACGAAAGAACAACGTTTTATTGTTACAAAATGAATAATATTGCGATACACCATGGTGATAAGAAAAGTCCACGCGATTATTGTTTGATATAAAAACTTTCTGCCACCTCTCTGAGTTAAATGAAAATCAATAATGTTACTGAAAACAGAGCTCCATAGAAAAACGAGCAAATGTTCTGCATTGACCTAATAAATTTCTTTAAAGCGCTAGCCTCATTTCCGGGGCGACACTTACTCGGTTTCTATCAGAATTACCCATGCAGCAAAACAGAAGTCTGCACCTGTTGTCCCAGCTATCCTGGTACGCTCGTATAACTTTTCTAGAAGTATCAAAATTTTCGTCGTTTTAATGGTCGAATGCTCTTAAAGTAGCTCGTAAAAGGTTACTGCGTTTGTAATCTTTAAAAATTGAAATATTTCAATCCCTTCGCAAATAAATTATTCTCACTTTGAATTTTTTACACTGGAAAATTCATTGTCAACTAACCATTTAAGAATTAGAATGTCCTTTGCAGAACTCTATGAACACTCCAGTTTATTCACAAATAGTCTAAAATTGAAGAAACTCATTTTTCTCGAACGTTCGAAACTGTTAATCGAGGCAAGATAAATTTAAGAAGGGCAGTATTTTCAACAACAGAATACCAAGAAACGTCTAAGCGTCCGATAAAAGCCATTTAAAAGCGACTCTCGCAGAAGCTACCGCGCACCGAGCGACTCGAAGGATAAACGTCTCAGTGGAAGTAGTCGGTAATAAGTCAGACGTCGAAGAGCGAAACACAAGGATCTTGAACGTTTACCTTTGCCGCCAATTTCTGTTTCTGCTGCCGCTTCGGTTGTAATGCAATTTCGCACATCTTGATTCCGCCTCCCTCATACTGCGTTGATATTTCTTCATTTTCACCCACGATCTGCCTGCTGCGTCGTACGTGCACCATACAGTTACCATCACCGAGGCCAATACGCACCAATTTGATATCACTAAACCTGCGGCGCAATCGGAGAGCTGAAATCGAACTGCTTTGATTGCAGACCGGCTATAACGTTTCTTCGCGTGTTTAACGATTCAAAGCAACTGGAAAAGATTCTGCACGAGCCTCGCTTTTGCAAGAGAGAGAGAGCTTTTACGTGACACGGAATCTGGATTCGCGTAAAATTGAACTAACATAGGAGAGGAGAGGACTCGCGCTCTCTTTTACCATGGAGATCCTTGTTTCCATAGAATTTAGTGGACATAGAATTTGCTTGCCACGGAGTTTCTTATCTGCGTGAGATTTAGTTAACGTGGGATTTTCTTCGCGCCAAGAGAGATTTCTTACCGAGATGAAACTTATCTGACGAGAGTTTGCCGTTGGTAAGAAGCTTACGTTACATTGTATATCGCTTTTGTTTCATATCACGGGAGGTTTATAAATTGGACTTTCGGTATCCACCGTAGAAAGCTTACCTAGCATTACATCTTTGATCTGGTCAACGGGACATGTTTGGTAGTAATGGACCAGCCACGTGACACCTGTGCACAACCAGCCAGTCTCTACCAGTAACAGGACTGTAACAGAATTGAATAAAATGCATGAATGCGTGATTTGGTTAGTTTTGACCTGTAAAATTGAAGAATCAACGGGGAAATCGACGTGTACTGTGCTTTTTCCCTGGAGTAACAGCGGGAAGAACAACGAATGCGTTGCACGACCTGATAAAATATAAACTATGATTTTCTTCTGCACACAGAGCTATGTGTTTTATTTATAAATTTGTATAAAAGAAAGGAATGTAAATAGGCACGTAATCTCGTGAAGAATACATTTAAACGCTCAGCTAGAATACAGTAAGAAGTTTGTAATCCTTTGAACCACTTTTGAAACCTAATTCAAAGCGACCGCTGTATGCATGAATTCGTTAATCCATTTTTCCATGAAAATAAACAAACTCGACTTAAAGCACTCTACTGGAAATTCCAAAAAAAAAAAAGAAAATAAATCTCAGCTCTTTCCTGGTAGAGATACAAAAAATGAAAATAAAGTGTGTTCGTTATTCGCAAGTTTACTTCTTTACGGTACATTTTTTAATTCTAACCAAAAACAGAAGTGCAAAACTAAATTGCTACAACAAACACTTTTTTTCATCTTATTCGCCAGTAAGATGTCACCGATGGAAAACAGGGGGAAATATTTGGGTCATGTGAATTCGAGCGTCTCGTAAACGTCTGTTTTTTTTGGCCACGGATGGTTGCTATTTCTTGGCTGAAAGGAAAGAATGTACGTCAACGTGAATGCTATAACTTTACGCCGGATAAGGATTGAAGGTATCGACAGTGCTTTCTTCGAATATCGGAGCCAGGGATGGTTTCCCCGCAAAATCATGCTCCTATGCTTCTCAGCGCGGTAGCTTTTCATGCTTTCCATCAAATGCGTTTGACCCAATTACTTATCAATACGATTGCATAACTCGAAACTACCTCGAATTTATCTAAAGATATCGACTTATAACGCGATAACAAAATATTCATACATTTTTAATAAAAGAAACATCAACGTACAGCGTACCAATTGGAAACTTTTCTCAAATCAATTTTCTACAATTAATTCTGGAATATTTTTAATACAAGTTTTTTCTAATTTGCGGGGTTTCTTTAAAGCGTTAGCTTAAATACCGAGGAGGAGATAAGGAAACAGATTCAATTTTCCAAAGAGCCTGAAATTAAATAAGGTCCAAAGTATAGCGGAAGAAGCAGTCATGCGAGATAGTGATAATTAGAATAATTCCAGATAATTCGTTCGATATCGTACCAAGCTTTTGCCGCGTTCGTCATACCGGGTAATTTAGATACGGCTGAAATGTCGCGACCGTTAAACGCGAAAACAGGAAGATATATTTGTGACGGTGAGTTATTCGAGTTATCAGAAGCGGAAGCTAAACAGTCTGTTGAATAAGCGATAAAATTCTCACTGGAAAAGTTACGTTAGTCGAGTATTCTGAATCACGGTTTAATTGATTAAACTTTGATCGCGATATGAAGTAAGCAACTTTCAGCGACAGATTAATATTAGCAAATCTAGGTAAGCTTCGCTCGCAAGATTCGACACGTATCGATGATTTCCTTATTACTTTATAAATACACGAGTTTTATTAAAAATACAGAAAAGGCAAGAATCAATACATCTAAGCTAAAAATGTAAATCGTGCACTATTAAACATCCAATATCGCACAATCAATTACCCGCATCTTTCTACGTTTACTGGATATATATTTTCATTTTTCCAATCTCATTCGATATATTCAACAGAAACATCCGAATTTCAGCTCAGCTTTCGCCAAATATAATTTACACTTTCGCCCCCAATTTCCATTTCATTCCGTCAAATCTGAATTCTACTGGAAATTTTGGATTTCACCGCGGTATTTTCTCACATCTGGTACACAACGGCGATGCTACCTCTCCTCGCTCGATTCGATATTAAAAAGGACGAAACTTCAATCGAGACTGTTCGCAAAATTTTTATCTCCCCCACGATCGTGCTTGTTCCGTGAACATTTTCATTCCGTTTCACGCAAACTTGTCTCAGTTATTCGTCGTCTCGGTATTTTTATCGACGCTGGTACACAGAACAGTATCTTTATTTCGATTTTCACAGCTGCATTTGACATACATTCCCGTCTCGTTACTCGCAATCCCGTCTGGACGGAAGTGTCGAAGACCGCCCCGACCCAATGGAACAAAGAAACGAAGAAGAGAGCAGGTATACATATACAAGCTGCAACGACGGTGGCCTCTGCCTACACTCTACACGCATCCGACCAATCAGCTGTACGTGATCGGAATTTCTATCGAGTATCCCGAAAGGTGCACCGGAACGCTCAAGAAACAGGGCGGATTCGAGTTGGATCGCTTCCAGAACCGTTAATACGTGCCAGTGTGTGTGTGTGTGTGTGCATGTGCCTTACCCGAAAACAGACGGTTCCTTGTAATTCTTTCTATTATAATCGACGTGTAACACACTGACCTATTGTCGGTGATTTCATATGCACGTACATTTTGGTAAATACGTCTCTGTAGCAGGAAGTAACGAACGCTATTGTGCGGGAACAAAAAGGAGCTAATGACAACGAGGAATTGAAGAGGGTGCTTTAATTATGGGCGTAGAGTCCTGGATTCAAATTTCTCCTCGGCTTCTAGAAAATTGGGGACTCGTCAGGGATGGAGGCATCTATAAAGTTGTTTCGTGAAGGAGAAACATGTGAGAGGGTTGCACGGTCCTCCAGAAGAGTTTTGAGAAATAGAGAGTTTCGGCTGAGTGTCACTGAGTGTGCCCAAAAATGTTAAGAGAGATAGAGAGAGTTCAAGTGCGCTTCGGAGATTCGTTGGACGAACGTCCTCGCAGGATCGCCGAGTGTGGAATCAGGACCTCCATCAAAATAAGCAAATAGCGAGGAAATCGATAGAGCGCCTTGGTTTATGGACAAAGTTCCGCTTTGGTCCCTCAAATGTTTCCCCAGCTCCTACAATTATAGTATCGTAAAATTTTGCCCTCTGCTTGCGTCGTTCTGAGGGTTGCAGAAAGAAGGCCCACCAACAGCGGGGAAAAAAACTAAAAGTGGCGTGAGTGTGTGATGGGATAAAGTGAAGAAGTGGAAGGAAGTGTCTTCTTAGCGAATAGGGGTGTGAATGGTATATACAGAGAAGGGAGAGTCTTATCGGGAAGATCAGTGTCGTATAGAGAAGAGTTGTTACATAGAGCGTTTAATCCTTTCGTTACTAAGAGTGACTATAGTCACCCAACATCAAACGTTTTCTATCGTCACTGACAAAACTACATTGTTACACAATTTTTTAAATTTCATTACTCTAACGTGCGTTTGTTTATAATTCGTGATATACTAACTTGGAATAGCTTGAATTGATTTTTTTGAAACTTTGCAGGTTTGTAGGGGACCTGAAGAGAAGTATCAGGCGATTTTTCTTTTGGCCCTTTTTCGGTTCTTCGGAGTGAAAACAGCCTTTGAATAAAGATAAGTGTCACCCTATTTTCCTGTATATCTTTAAAACTACAGTAGATATAAACAAATGTTTATAACACAAATTTCAGGGCTTTTCATGCCTTATAAGACAATGCTATTAAATTAATTAATTTTGCAAGTAGTAAATGTTACACTTTGCGGTGAAGTGCAAACTCGCGGTTCAACTGTCTCGTACAGCTTGCAGCGTACTGGTCGACCGACACTGTTTTAATGAAAGGGTTAAGAGTTGTCTGAGTTGTCAGAGCTGCATAAGGGTTGTTTTAACTTATCGTATTTTGCCAATTGTCGTTACCGCGAAGCATTCGGTACATCTATAAACTATCCGACATCTCTACACTATCGATTGCTGCAATTTTTATACATATGCATCTTCTAACCGAATTCCGCGGGCGTTTAATCGATATTTGACCATGATATATGCTCACGGTCACCTGTATGCATATGTATGAATACGTTCCAGCAGACTTTACTTGGTGAATTTTGCATCGTATGCAGCACACGCTAAGGACAACGGGATGAAGTTTGTGCTAAGGATTGAGCTTATACAGACGTGACTACTTCGCTGTCTCTGGGATTAAGGATTTCTCTGCTCTTTGCACTTTCGTATATTTTTAACTTGGTCCTTTTTTTATCGTCGAAGAAATCGGGTTAC
Source organism: Habropoda laboriosa (assembly GCF_001263275.1). Taxonomy (NCBI): domain Eukaryota; kingdom Metazoa; phylum Arthropoda; class Insecta; order Hymenoptera; family Apidae; genus Habropoda; species Habropoda laboriosa. The sequence continues at coordinate 2,516,325 of NW_017100268.1, read as the reverse complement.
ACCGTCAGATCTCAGAGGCTCGGATGTTCTATCCGTTTCGCGGCAGTGTGAATTATGCACATTGTAAATTTGGACGATCGTTTGGGCGGGAGAAATGTAAATTTTCGAGGAAATTTCTGACATTAGGAGTATGTGCGATGCAGCATGAAAGTTTTCGCGAAGAGTGTGCAAGATTTAAAGAGAGTTCTCGAGGAAGAAATCGGAATTTTGCGAATCTTCCATTAGATCGACTTTTAGAAGCAGACTAATCGAGCGTAGAAACTTTCGAGCACTTGAATCTCCCGGCCAAGAATTCGTCGAACTTCTCCGTAGAGAAGTTGCCCTAACTTTCCGTAAATTTCGAATCCTCACGAAAAATTGAACGGCGGAAATCGCGTGAATGATCATTGCCCGGCCCCGTGATTGTAACGAAACAAACGATACCGGGATTACTATTCCGAGGATAAAGCGTGCATTAGCATAATGGCGAATTAGAGTGACGCTTGAGAAGGCAACGGTTCTTCCAAAGGGAAAGAAAGTCGAAAGTAAAAACGACGCGACTTTCTATTTCTTAATGGCCGGGAAGACAGAAAATTTCACGCTCGTCTTCAGCGCAGGCGAAAGAATACAGACAGAAAGGCGAGAAACGAAGACATTCTTCTTCTTTGGACAGACTCTCGGAAGGAGGACAATAGAGCCGTAAGTGAAAAAAAGAGGGAAAAAGTGGATCGACTTTTTGCATTGAAATAATGACTGTCTTTAATATTGTCCGTCTATTATTATTGTCTTAGAAAATTAAAGAGCGTGATTACTTTCAAACTCGATATTACTGTTTATCGTTGAACTTTCACGTGCTTTAATATCGAATAATTATAATACCGTAGGCACAATTTAATTAGTCCAATTTCGAGAGAAATTCCAAAGTTCGCGAACCGAAATCTTTCGACATCGCTGAACGATCGTTTATTACGAATAAGAATTCACATCGTAAAGCCCGGTTCTTATTAATATTCTCCCCTTCGCTTCGCGAAGATTGTAAGGGCCGACAAGGAAGAAGTGGCTTTCCGTCACCACCAATGGAGCTTTCATTAACGAGCCCCATGGCGTGCACCTTTAGATTGGTTACGATTTCCTTCGCTTGATCATTGACCAAACACTACTTTTTCTATCGACCATGATAAAATATTTTAACATTTTTCCTTTTTTTTAATTAATGAGCTTTATTAGCAGAGTAAATATTTTGTCCTCTGATGAAAGATTTAGACGGGGATTTCAATCTAGTAACCATTTTTGTAGACAGTTGCAAATTGGAGATTTCTACGTTGCGATTCGATGTTTAGTATCGAATATCGCAACTTGAGAATTGTCAGTGATATTCGGTTCCCAGTTTCACACTTTTGTGGTTTTAACTTCAAAGTTCCGTGGTCCTGGGATTTTTAGTTTCGAATGCTTTGATATTTTAGTGGTAACGTGAAAAATGAAATACTGTCATTTCGAATGATTTCTGTGTACGGTGGGTACGCACAGATTTTTGTGTACGGTGATTTTTTTACAATTAAGTATTTTCAAATCTTTAATATTTGTGACATAAATACGAAACTTGCTTTATCTAGACTTTCATTTCTCGGAGAGCTCTTGTTTTTCGTTAAACAACAGATACGTTCGACTACGTAGTAGCAAATCCACCACACGCGACGGTACTGACTATATTCAACCATGGTAAGGACATTCGGTAGGCCTGAGATTGACAAGACACGATTTTCCCTTCTTTAGAAAATTCTAGCTTGAACAGTAGCTATTTTTAATACCGTCTTTCGTACAAGAAGAAATTTTTATCGTGTCTTATTATCGTTGCTTGTACGTAATCATTGGAGATACAATCAAAGAATAAAAATTGTCAGAATTAATAATAAAATGAACAAGTACTGAAATATCTTTCAAACACGACTATCCATTACTTCACGTTTATCCGTAGAAAATTTATTCACCTAATAGAAAAGGCGTGTTAAATGAAAGAGTAATCGAATCGATCACTTACAAAGTCGAACGTAGAGAACGTATTGCATTGGCGCTCTGGCCGCAGTGTCCAGAATGCTCCCTCTAGTTGCCAGAAAGCAGATGGAAAATTCTACCACCATGGAGACCACGAAAATGGCCAAGTATCCCAGTACGTATTCCCACAGTAAGAGAATACACGTAACACTGTGATCCCATTTGAGTATCCCCAGTAGAACACCCAGCACTGTCACCCTGGAACAGAGACGATAAGAACTTTCATGAAAAGGACTACTTCTCTCTACTCTTTTCTTACTTGCTTCTGTAAAAATATCACGAATATCTCGTCAGTTATCGAGGCGTGAACAGAATGTAATTCAACCGAGAAATTTCCTCGTACCTCTCGCTCTCGATCGTTCATTGTTCCTTTTATTTTTCTACTCTTTACTCCTCCTCCTCCTTTTTCCCCCCAAGCTTCGTTTGACACAGTTACGCGAGGACGAAAAATTTTTTAACGACCACCAAGTAGTCAAATGAGTGGCTATATATCAAAACGACAGAAGTTCATCTGCAAGTCTCTCCTTTGAAGTTTTAGACGTTCTAAAATCCATCCGACATTTTATTAGCACTCTCTAAACTCATTTCGACTGCGCCATATTTCATCGTCAACTCGCTACGGCGTAATATTTATAGCGTACCTACTTTCCATGAACAGCCTGCGTATTTCAATCAAATTTCGTAACGAGAAAATGGAAATCGAACGGAATTCTCTTTAAGAATTGCTGGAATTTGTTTCATCCGTACTACGATGGATTGTTTATCTCTCTCTTTATTCGTCGTAAGGCATTTAAATTTGTACGATTACTTTTGCATCGTGTTAATTTATCTTCTTTCTGTAGAATAGAGAAAGGAATTGAAATTATAAGAAAAATCGACGATCGTAATTCAAAAAATAAAATAAAAGGCTACATATTTTACAAGAAATTTCGAGAAGTAGATACTCTCTATAAACCACCACGTTAAATAACAATTTTTTCCAATTTTTCTTTACGTAAAACGAACAACAGAAAGCTGCATCGTTTCTCGAATTTTTTCCAGATCATAAAATGCAGGAATAAATGTTAATTCAGCGTGTCCTAGTGACTCTGATAATCCTCCTGCGACATCGACATTCTCCGACTGTCGGGGAAAGTTCACTAATCCCGGCTTAAATCGATGTAGGCCGGAATATTTCGAGTTTTTCTCGCGGCAAGAGACGGAGCCCGCACTTCGGTGAGTAATTGTGTCTTGTGTCTGCCACTCGACGGAACTTCGTCGAGCTTTTCTCGCGTAAACTCGCGAAAGGGGGTAAGTTTTCCCATGCAGACCCGCAATTCTCTACGGCCGTGCAAAACGAGCACATGGAAGCCTCGTTAATGTTAGCCTCAATCGCGAACTTCGCGCAAAACACCCTTAAATCACCTGCTTGCCCTCGTTCAATCGCAATAAGAATAATTGTCGGGAATTATTTCTTCTTAAACTAGTTACGTAACGGTAGGTAGGTAGGTAGGTACTTGCGTGATTGCTTCGATGAAGTAATGAAATGCAGCTTCGACTGACTCGCCGATACTTCGTTAACGCGAACAACGTTTAATGTACTTAGGATTATTTATCTTCTTCGTTTCGAGGTGGACGATGATTTATTCGCCGCTTTATTAAACTTTAATTCAAGATTTCTGAATTTTTAAAAAGTGTCCATTAGCAACTTTCCAAAAAAAATGAGAATTCTCCAAGAAAAGTAACTTTCTGTCTTTGTTTTCTGTATGCATACTTCTTTTTGCATCGAATGTAATTTTAATTAAAAAATCACTTTTCGAAAGTTAGTCACGGGTCATTTTTGACCCAGACGGTCCTTTTACCGTTGAAAAGAATGCCGTACTTGAAGATGAATGGCACTCGTTGCCATAAAAAGTATTTCATTCCAGTTGAACGATTTCTGCCATAATATTCTAACAGATTTGTCATAATTCTACGAGATCTTTCATATTAATCGTCGATTTTTTAAGGAAAAGGAAAATAAATTTACGATTAATTTATCATTGAAAACTACGGAGCTCTTTTGGAAAAATATGTCACATCGTGCCCATTCTGATTAACCAGTAACTTCGTTTCGAGCAGCGTTTCGTCGCTCGGATCGCCAGCCAATTAATCGGGATTATTTTTCTTTCGTTCGCCAGAATATATTTCCGTTGTCTCTCATCGATTTCTGGAACGCCATTGTCCCCGGCGGTGACACGCCGGGATTACGGTTCGAAATGGAACGAACTTTTCGATGTTCTTCTCCGGCTCTCCTCCGTCCTCTTCCTGCTCCTTCCTCCGAAACGCGGATGATTAGAGGATGGAGGATGAATCGTTCGACGAGCCGATTTTATTTTCCATCGGCCTCCGATGATCGATCGGAGACATCTCCATAAATATTGCACAGAGTGCTTAATAACCAATACTACAACGCGTATAGACAAAAAACCGGTGAATTATTAGGAGGGAACAATTCTCGCCGATGACCAGAATATCGTATATAAGACGAATTAGATTCGGGGAATACTTGTTCGTCCTTTGTTTGTACGATAAATTAACCCTCCAACCGCAGGCGATTTTCATTTTTTCTTTTTTCGTGGACGAAATTTATCGTACTTTTAGTGCAATAATAAAAAAAAATAATCAAAAATACGCGGAGCAGGAGGAAGCATATTGGCTGGAGGGTTAACGAAGAAATTTTAGTATCCACATTTAGTGTTATATTCTTGGAAAAATTTTGAAGGAACTCACAGTTGCAGAGACTCATATTAAATTTGAGAGATTCAGGCGTTGATCACCTGACAGTCTCCACATATCAACTTCTACGATCCGAATATGTGGTCTACTGTCTGAAGATTAAAGTCTGACAGTTTCTGGAGTCATAGAAGTCAAGGTCTTGTAATCCCAGGGTGGCTTAACTCGAGTCCTGTAACCCTGGGGTGATTAGATCCGGGTTCAATGATTCTGAGTCGTGGAATTCGGACATACTGCTACAGAATAATCCAACTGGGGTCTTACAATTTTGGTATTATAGGAGTTGAGCTCTTATAAGTCCAGAATGACCTAACTCGGGTCCTACAAACTCGGAATTAACGAAGTTGGGATACTACGACACTCTAATTGACCGAATTGGGTCCCACGATTACTCGATTATTAGATTCCAGTTCAATCATTCCGTAATAATTTCCACCGAGCTCTATACGATTTCGGAGCGATCTAAATATCGTCGCTTCTTTTTATCTCTTTTCTCTAAATGGTAAACTCTAAGCTGTTTCGCGAGTTTACACGTTCCCAAAACCCTGCACGAGGAAATGAAAAATCAGGAAAACGTACGGGTAAACCTGACCCGTGGCAATTTAATAGAAATTACCCTTTAAGAGCACGTGTAGATCGAAACTGTTTTAATACCACCGAAAATTGCATCCCTTCTCTGTGAGACCCCCTTGCATAAAGAATGAAGAGTCTGGCGAAAGAGGGTCGTTCATTTCACGAAATCTCTTCAAAGAGGCAACAAGAAACAAGGTAAAACGTGGCAGGCAACCGTGAATGAAGTTACACAGCCGTGCTTTAATAATGCAGCGTGTGCATCGTGTTCTATGGATAAAGGTCTCAAGGGATATGACCGATCGTCGTCCCTCAACGTTTGTTAGCCACTTCAGAACACGATCTCGACAGCTTTGTATCATCGTACCTCTCCGCCTGGCCAAAGCTGAAAATGAACGTGTCACGGCGCGGATTGCTACTCGGAAACGAACTATTATTAAACTGGTATAATAGCACACCAATGACGCGGATAGTTTGCCGCAATTAATTCCGTCAGAAACAAAGATACATTTTGAAAACTTCATTTTCGATTCGACACGTTTCGAGTTGCACGTATCAACGAACGTTGAAATTCAGCCAAACGCGCTAAAAACAACTTCCGTACAAGATATCTCGAGATCTCTATTCCAAATTGACGCAAAGTGAACACGATACGTGCCACCTAATTTCCCATTTATTCCACAATAAAGATAAACGGAGATAAGTAAATTTGCACCGAGTTCATTTCACCTCTCAAATCTTTCAATTACGATACCACGAAATCCGTAGAGAAATTGCAGGAAAAAAGGCAGAAATTTAAACGTCACGCTGTGGAGTCAAAGGAAGACGTTTCTCATTCGCGACAAACAAGTTCCCAGGGTTGGTAGGCACGAAACTTTCGTTCAAACACACGAGTTCGTCCCACTGCGCGGGTTTCGAATCTCCCCAATTAGAGGCAACGAGTTACGGCTCAATTAAGTCTACGCTCGACTCTCTGCCTAACAAGAAGAACGGTTTGTCGAATGGAATCTCATACAACAGTTCCCCGTCACTTGGCATTCGATGAAATAAAGTTTCTTGCCTCTATTAATTTTCACGATTCCGCTTTCGATTTCGTCGTTCTCCTCCTCTCTCTCTCTCTTCGTTCATCGATCTACGGAAGGACTTTTCGAGCCGGTCTTCTCAAGGCCACGAGCAGTCGAAAAGAGCAAGGGCCATTGTGCGGCAAGATAAGAGATCGCGGTAACAAGCAGGCCGAAGAAATACGCGAAAAAGAGGGACAGAATGCGGAACAGGAAGAGAGAGAGAGAGAGAAACGTGCGCGGTTCTACGCGCGGTTAGGGGAGATTTAGAGGGGTTGCCTTGGTACCTCTGGCTGGATAAGTAGTGTTGGGATCAAGAGGCTCGCACAAATTTTTCCATATCCATGCAACATTTTCCTGTATCCGTGGCACGTGTATACACATATCGATGCACACGAGAAACGTTCTTACAGCCTGTGGTTTAACCTGCATGCATTAAGATAGCGCGAAATTTATACGTCGCTAAAGCCACGTAATATACACTGTAAATTTTTATGCGATATTTAAATTTTACCACCACCTAACAGCTCTCTCGCTTAATTCTTCTTATTCGTATAATTCATCGGAGTGATTTACTCAACGAGTTAACGTCTTCCACAGAAAGTAGGTCAAATTTCGAAGAAAGACTGAGAACAGAAGATTTAAAGGGAACGTTGGAATATTTGGAAAAATTCACGTTAGAGATATCTTGGACATTTTTAAGAATCACGTTCGAACTGATGGAAATTCGACGCTTGAAATCTGACGGAGGAGAGAGAGAAGGCTTCCGTTTTTGAATGACGTAAAGTAGACTGAGCTGTGTGCGAGAGTCTGTGACAATGGGCTGCAGTTTGGGGGCTGTTCAAACGATTTGATCAACCGGAAGTGCCACTTGCGCATCGCATTAACGATTTTCGACCTGGCTTTGTGAGCACGACCGAGCATTAAAGCCTGATCAGATGGGAATTCGTTTACACGAACGTCGGCTGCTGGCATTTACGAAGGCACGCGGTGTGGGCCTCCGAATTTCGTCGGAACAACTGGAACAAGGTGGAGAAAAACAACGAGACCAAGTGGAAAACACCTGCTCCTCAGACATTAGTCTGCCAAGTTTTTACCTCGTTTGAATACCGACACAACGAGAATGATGTATAAGGGTGCTTCGCGGTTTGCACGTAGAGTTCACCTCGATAGAAACGAAACCACGAGACTCAGAGTGATAAACTTCGCCGGCACGAGCAACGCTTTATTTCACTGACACGTTCTGCCAGTGAAAAAAAAAAAAACGACTACGTTCGTTCGTTCTGGACGATTCGATTCCGGTAGGGGAAGTTTCAAGGTTCAGAAGTGAGCAATAGCCAAGTTTACGAGTGCTACTCTACTTTCGTCGCTGCAAGTGAGTTACGTAGCAGTCTGTGCGGATCAGTGTGAACGTATGTACGACATTTAAGGACACACGCGGTATTTGTCTTACGAAGTTTCCGAACCAAGTTGAAGAGAACTTTAAACGCGTATTAAAACCACTCGTACCATTATAGATCGTTATACCGCGAAGATTCGCGGTTGCAAAGTTCTAACAGTCCCCAGTGTGAAAACAATCGATCACGACCGAGACCTAGCCGTTTCCGTTACTAGCATTCGGTTTCGGTAGGTGAATTAGGGCGAAAAGTAGAACAAACAGGAGAGCGTTGGCAAATAAGCTTCTCGAAAATCAATAACACTCCACTTCTATTATTACGGACGCCCATAGTGTCGAACCTCATGATACTTTCCCGTCGTCGTCCCAAGTGTGCTCCTCGCATGATATAACCGACCGCCCAATACCAAGTGCCGCAACTCGGTGGTTTCCGGTTTCGAGTTCTACGATCCGGCGGTCTAGCCACAGCGAATACCACATACTCCCGACGGTTTTCGATTTTGAGTTCCACAATCTGGCGGTGTTCAAACCGGGAATCCCGCAATCCGCTTCCGTGTTTCGTAGCTGAAAGCTGGCAAAACTTCCGGCAAACAAGGAACTCCGACTGTTGTACGGTGTTTTTCATCGTTGGGAAACAAGCTTGATGATCCAACGCCGTCATAAAAACGGCGCGTGGAACGCGTTTTAAAGAGAGGGTAGACAGATGATAGATAGAGAGAGAGAGGGAGTTCGCCTGTTTGGAGTTGCGGAGGTCCATGCGAAACACGATGGAAAAAGAGGGCACTGCCACGATGGCAAACTTTGTAGAACGAGTGGTGCTCCGTTCCCATCGCTAGCGGGCGAGCACCATAATCTGCGCGCGAGGGGGTGCGGATAGAAGCGTAGAAAAGGGAGAACGGATGATAGGGGCGCGAGGAAACGAGCGGGAGAGAAAGTAGAGACGACGGAACGAAGCGAAGGGCCGTCAGCCTTGGCTGCTGCATGGCCCGTATCGATTTACCTTGTGCCGGCTTCTCTGGCCGTTTCCACGTTACTCTCTGCTTTCTCTCCTCTCTGTCTATCTCTATCTTGTTCTACTCGCACTTTTCTCATCGGTCGATGAGTTAAAAGCCAGTGATCGACCGATTTTATTTTCCCTCGCCTCTGTTTGCGCCAGCAAGTTACTTGTTTTTCGAAGAAATCACCGTTTCCGTGGATAGAACCGATTTGTTTGAACGGATAAGTATCTTATTCGTTCAGGCTGTAGTTCTTGTTTCTTGAGTGAAAGTACATTGGATAGCTCGTTACCTCATCTTTGACAAATATATCGGACAGAGGAGAGGAATCGCGTGTGCTGCACATTGTTGCGAACTTTGGCAAACATAAACCGGCGTGATTGAGTTCTACGAGTTCATGATTCGAGGGGAATCGATAATGTAATTATTCATTGATTGTTTGTGTGGAAATGTAAAGGACGTGTCGGTGAGACTAATAACATTTCTACTATTAATGTGTCGTTGGAAATGAAGATTTCATAGGTTCGATTTAAATAATACATACGTGGGTAGACTTTACGTCGAATAATGTGTACAGAATTTCAAATGTAAATTTTATAGTCCTGAGCGTTATTTAGAATATACGAACGTTAATCTGTAAAGTCTTAATCCATCACGGAGAATTTACTGTCCCGGTGTATAACTGGCTTTAATAAATCCCAAAACGATAATTCTTCTTTAACTACACTCTGACATTTTACGTTACCTTTTTCTGTTTCCCGGACTGACTATTCAGTAAGTAGACGTAACAACGCTTTTTATCATCATTCTATATTAACCGCAGCAATAAACGTACACCGAAAATTTTGCATTGCAACCTCATGCGTCCGGATTTTTGTTCTCATTTAGGAAATAAAAATGGTAATTGATTATAATTCCTCGTCAGAACGTGAGGAATATGAGACAACATTCAACCAAGTATACCGGAAATCGTTAAAATTCGGTGTGTGATTTTCAATTTAAATTTATTTCCACGCCGTGTATGCTAATGTTAACGAAATACATTGAAAACGAATTTTTGTGAAAAATAGGAAATAAAACTTGTCGTACGTGAACTATTCGATACGACATAATAACGGTACAGGTAGAAAGAGGAGGAAAATTCGCGAAATATAAATACACCAGTGTGCAATTCTCGATTTAACTTTATTCCCGTGCGACGAAATAATTTATTCGCAATATTCGTTGCCGTATAGAAAAATTTCTATCGCGTGAAAACACGACGCGAAACTCACCGAAAATACCAATCCGCATAAATCAACGGAGAGGTTCGTGTATTGTAATAACAATTCTGAAAATAGCAACCGAACACTCCGGATTTTCTAGTAAACAAAAGCAGCAAGTATCCAGGAGTTATATTCGTCTCCATTCTTATCATCCGAGTTCGAAATTCCGTGTAAATAGAAGTCTGATCGGTAAATTAGTGTGACGAGAGCAATACTTGCTCGGGCTGTACGCGCGTTAATTTATATTCCGAAGGCTTTGCTCTTCGGTTCGAACAACAATCCACGGTAGCTCGTGGCTAGCTCGCATTACTACGTACACACACACAGTTAGCCTGTATTTCCAGCGATGCTGTAAATTAAGTCTAAACCGGTAGACCATGACGATTCGAACGTGAGAAATCACAATGGAAAATGGTCGCTGATACGAGAAAATCTCTTTTTCTAAATTACTCTCTGATAAATTATCGAAGTGTCTGTTTCGTAGATTATTCGTCGAATCTTCTATTTATTCGGCGTTGGAAGAAAAAATATGTGACAACGCGAACGATACGCGAGACTTGATTTGGAGAAATATCGAATGGCAGTTACCGTGTGCAATTTACCGAACTGATCGGAAAGGTGGATTGCGCAAGATTAATAGGATCTAACAATTTATAGTGTAAATTAAATGCCCTTGTGCACCGTGCTGCGAGTAGATTTAGTGGAATTTGTGAGAAGAGCGAGAGGATAATATTTTGTTGAAAAGTGTAATGTATTTCTCGTGTTGTTGAATCGAGGTAGTTCGTTGTACGATAAGTGTTCTACAATGACCGATACTCCGTGAACTTGACTTATCAATAACAGATACGCCAATGAATATGCATAGCTTGCTGCGTATTCGTTTCGATCGTTAATTGTAGAAAGTGAGAAATAATTCGTGTACATTGTGTCGGTTTTTTTTTTGTTGAATCCGTTCATTGTTTTCTTGGAAAATGTTTAGAAGATGTAGTTGAATTTATGTATTCAAAGATCGTCGAAACACTCAGTTATTCCTAGCCGCAATTTTGACGAGCTTTTAAAATTGCAGGAAAATCGTTGAAAATGTTAAAATACAAATCTGTTTTCTTAGTTTTTCCACGCAATTTCAACATTTGCATCAGATCTTAGTATGCATCGATTTTGTTTAACACGGTTTCGATCTAACAAACTACGAATTTTCCTGCTACATTGCCTACGTTACAAATTTTTGCACAGAAACGATTTTCACAAATTTTCCTCCTCGATTCGATTAATTCAGAGGTACATCTCCCTTCAAGACTTTCCCCACGAGCTAAATCTACACCTCGCATAAACTTGTGCCTCTAACGAGACTACCTAACAAGACTGTTCGACAGGCACGAACTTCCTCGAGCACTTATCGCAGTGTTCAACTCTTCATCAAACTAAACGGTTACAAAGAGAGTGACCGTTCCAACCGTGAGCAAATTTCCCGTCACAAAACTCGAAGCTCCACTTTCGTCTCTCCCCCGGTCAATTGCCGTGCCGCGTGTATACACAGACGACAGAGACGACGGCGTCGTTTGCCTAGACGAATTCTGGACCAGCGTGTCATAACGAAGAAGCACTCGAGGCTTGGGCGCCACACACTCGGTTACGGGGAAAACCGGATAACGAGAGTGAAAAGGATCGACGCTTGCGCCGACTCCACCCGGAATAGTATATCCGCGTCTCTCTTTACTGATGAAACCCAGTTTTCCCTCGCGTGTCGCCTTCTTTTCTTTCCTTCTCGCGATATTTCGGCGAGCAGCAGACACTCTCTCTCATTTACATATAAAACTTCAACTGCCGCGTGGAAAGTAAGTACTGTGCTCGGGTGCTAAACCGAGCAATAATATTAGACACGTGGATAATTGCTGGAAAGAAGATGCTCTCCCTGCTCTCAGAGTGCATTCATGTAAATGTCCATTGCGCTTTGTCCGTATGGGAATTCACGGTGTCGGAGAGATTCGTCAAAATGTGAAAGCTTCTGGCGTATTGTTGTTGGGAAAAATATAACGACAAAAATATTTGCGTTTAAATTGAAGCTGTTTCGCGTGTCATATCTCGAGAGAGAGAGAGAGAGAGAGAGTTTTGGTAGATGAATTTGGAAATTCGTCGTTTCTTTCAATACGTTGAATAAGAAATTTTGCACGCATGCGAGTTAACAGAGGGAACTAATTAAAATTGCTGGCAGAGGCGAGATGTGGAAAAAAAAAAGAAAAAACGTTGTGACTTTTTGCCAACGTTGCAGCTGACTTCATTGATGATTTTAAAGTTCGCTGAATGAAACCCACCACTGTGTGCTCATCCTCAAATCTTTGACAAAGCCGGCTGAAATACTGGCGAAACTTCAAAACGTTTTTCCACAAGGTCAACGGCTCTCGGTATGATTGGCGATGTAAAATTACGTTAAACGTGGTAACAGCGTAATTTCACGAGGCAGGATTATTTAGGCGAACCATTAAAATCTGTCCATTATCGGGATTGTAAATGATTTATTAGGTCATCCTGGAAATTTGTGTCGAATTTTCTACCGAAATTTAGATCAATATTTCAATCATACTGCGGGAAAGTATTTAAAACGGATCGATATGCGAGGTATCGATTGTGAAGTGTGCGGATGAATATTGATTTTTAAAAAGAAAGTTTGTCAATCAAGGACGTCAGAGTGAAAAGACGTACAAATAAAGAAAGCATTTTTAATTAAGATTCTTCATTTGTTTGCCGCGTCCTACAAATTTAACCCTGGTACGATCTTCCGGTCCTTTTTGACCCGTTTAATAACTTCTGCTCTTATCAAATTTACGTTCCCTTAACATATTAAAAGTTCATATATTCTTTGGGTCTTTTTTGATTCAAAAACTTTAAGTGTATAGTTAAACACAAGAACACATTAGGGTTAAGTATGTAAAACGGATCGATACCTCGCCTATCGATCCGTTATAAATACAGTAAATTCTCTACAAGAATCAGTAAGTTTGGATTCTACAAGTGACAGTATAGATGATCCCACGCCTAGGCCTGCGTCATTGTTGCGCCCATGTTATCTCCCTCGCAGTCAGTCAAGCGTATAACGCTACACCAGTCGGTTTCCTTTACGAGATTTCACGGGTCGACAAATCATAATAGAAAAATATAATTTA
>NW_017100268.1:2495816-2501162 GCF_001263275.1 Habropoda laboriosa | reverse complement strand
ATTTATTTCATGGTATTGTAACAAGCAAACGTTGAATACATTTTTCATTCGTGTAAGAAGAATTATTTAACACGATAAATTTAGCTGTACTATGGTTATTTTTAATCTACGACCACAGGTCAACCTGATTTTTAATCCCTACGAAATTAATTTAACCACGAGTAAGTAACGAGAACGCTAAAACCTATGTTTCCATTGAAGAATATTGTAAAAACGTATAAATTGTTATATGCAATGTTATAACAAATTGTCGGAAGTATAAATTTTTAATAAAATTGTGAAAATTGATAAATTATACCGTGTTACGATATCGGAAATCTCCCGCGAAAATCTCCCGCGAAAATTTCCCGCCTGACCTAACCGACGATTTTGCTAATGACTTTGGGGAGAGGGTACCGCAGGTATATAAGGACCCGCCGATGTCCCGCGAAATCATTTACCCTTTATACTGGGCCCTAGACACTTCGCGGCGTATTTTGACCTGAAGGTTCTGAGATGTGAATAGAGTGGTCGGGGGCTACTAGCTAGTCTATGTCCACCCTGTACACACTCAGCCTTCTTGTAACACTTGTATACATTAGAATCAATTAGAATTTCTATTACTAATTATTAAACAAATTTTAACAATTACCGGCACTCGCTAGGCACGTAATATCAGACTTTAAATACTCGACTTCGAACTTCGGTTTAGTCATAATTCTATTAATGTTATAATAACGTATAATTTATTAATTTTCACAATTTTATTATTAATTTATACTTCCAAAAATTTGTTAAAACATTACATATTATTATTTATACATTTTTGCAAGTTTCTTTGACAAATAAGTACGTTTCAACGATCTTATTACTTTCTCGTTGTGAAATCAAGTTCGGAGGATTAAAAATCAGGTTGACCCTTGGTCGTAAATTTAAAATAGCCATAGTGAAGGTGAAATTATTATTTTAAATAAATGTTTCTATACGAATTAAGAATCTATTCAACGTTTGTTTGTTGCAATACCGTGAAATAAATTGTATTATATATTTTCTCAGTTTAGACTGAATTTAAAGTTCGTAAGGATTAGAAATCAGGTTGACCTGTGGTCGTAGATTAAAAATAGCCATAGTGAAGGTAAAATTATTACGTTAAATAATTGTTTTTATACGAATTAAATATTTATTCAACGTTTATTTGTTGCAATACCGTGAAATAAATTGTATTATATATTTTTTCTGTTTACACTAAATTTAAAGTTCTGTTTACATGTTATAACAATTAGAATGTTGACGTTTTGCCGTTTCACGGTTTTTCCTCTGTTAATTATGTGTTTATAAATCATTTCAAACTAAAGCAGCACCATGCCCACCCTTAATTAAACCGTCTCAGTAGTTTACCGTAATTAATAATCTATTTTCGGAATTTATACGAGAATTTTTGAATTTTAGTAAATACTAGAGTCAGTGCATCGCGTATTGAAATAATAGCTTCATCCCTAGTTCGTTTATTATTGAATATTTTTACGCGTTTAACTTATGCTTCTCCCCAATTCTCGTCGCGTATTTTTTTCAAATTTTCTTATATTCTAGAATCGAAAAAGATATGAATTCGCGTTTTTTCTTTTGATTCTTTCAATTTTTCAATTGCATTACGCATTATTGCAATAATTTCTATCGTTACATTTGTATGTATTCAACGTTTGTTTGTTTTAGTGTCGTGAAATGAATTATATTACACATTTTCTCTATTCACACTGAATTTAAAGATTATAACGATTAAAAATCAAGTTGACCTGTGTTCA
Organism: Habropoda laboriosa; assembly: GCF_001263275.1. Lineage (NCBI taxonomy): Eukaryota > Metazoa > Arthropoda > Insecta > Hymenoptera > Apidae > Habropoda > Habropoda laboriosa. The sequence continues at coordinate 2,499,381 of NW_017100268.1, read as the reverse complement.
TTTATCAAGAATAATCATAATAAAGCTGAAATTATTGTGTTAAATAATTTTTTTAATACGAATTAGGAATTTATTCAACGTTTGCTTGTTACAATATCATGAAATAAAGTATATTATACATTTTCTGTATTTACACTAAATTTATCGTTCTATTTACATGTCATAACAATTATAACTACACGTTATGCTGCGTCCGTTTGTTTTTTCTGTGCAGTTCAACCTGATTTACTTAAATTTACGTTGCGAGACAGTATAATATTTACAATTCTGCCTGAATTTTTGAAATTCAGAAAAACACAGGTAAACTTCCATTGCATTTAAACGATATTCTCCACCAAACTGGACAAAGTACAGTAACACTTGTACTGTCACTTGTGGAATCGACCCTACATTTTTTTTTTTTTACGTGGAGGTAGGCCGACTCTATGTGAGAAACAATTGGCAACCAAACGGTGGTTCTCCCTCTACATTCGACGGATAATGTGTACAGGTATTTAATGTAATTTCTTAGCAATTTGTTTTTGTAATTCATCCAAAGCGATATATTATGAAATTGCGGTCTGACACTTGTGGAGAATATACTGTACTTCCCTACAATACCTTCAACTCTTACGAAAAAACCTAATCACTTCCTCGTTTCACTTTTTCCCACTTTTTTTCATAGGACCATTAATCTATCGCTATAAAATTTCTTTGGTTTCTCAATATTTCTCGCTTTCAACGCAGACTTATAAGATCACCTAACAGCAGCCCGCAAGAGTGATACAAAAGCGGAAGGAATTTTCCCCAAAAGCATTCCCCAGCAACATTATCCGTGTTCCATTCTACCGATAGATAAAACCAAAAATAGCGGAACGGTGAATGGAAAAATATACGAATGTAACAAAACGCGAGAGTAGGAAAGATATTTCCATCGTGTGCAGGCAACAATACCGTTTCTATCTTCCCCGAATCTTCTCGTCGCTTATTCAACGATCGCGGTCCAAACCATAGGCAACATCCGTCCTGCTGCCTCGTGAATCCTACACGCAAAAACACGCGTGCTGTGATAAGTTGGCAAAGAAAGAAGGACGGCGGAGGCATAGAAGGTGCACCTGGAAAAACGTTCCTTTGAGGAGCGACGCGTCCATTTACGAGCAGCAGGACGACAAATAACGCAAACCCGAGGCTTCAACGCATACAAACATTTCCTCCCCGTATTGTCGCGAGATCTCTTGGCTCGCGTACCGAGGAACGATTTTAAAGAGCGGTACCGGCGCGTGTCGCTGAATTATTTCCCTTTGTATACGCTCCACGGATGTATACATAGATGTGTGTACGCGCTTATATTTTTCGACGTTTCTCTCTTTCCTTTTTTCGCTGCTTGCCAGGACACGCGTGCAAGGAGTAAAAACGGGACAGAGTGGCGGATCCGTGCCAGTTGAATACCATTATTTGCAAAGTCGGGACGCGACGTGCAATTAAAATGAAATACACGGTGACGGAGTTTTTGAAACGCGCGGCCGACGCGATTCGGCGCGATACCGACAGGAATGTTTCAGCGAAAATTATCAGACCGTTGCGGAATCTGTGGAATTTCATTTGTAACGTCTGATGGAAGTTTTCTAGCTGGATAATCAGTGATTAGTTTTGTGGCGACCGCCACGGGGGAGGCCACACACGGTTTTTCCAAACATCTCCGAGTTTCTTCGTCCTCGAGGACAAGAGTATTGCCTCGGCAATGCAGGCCCGCGCCCCCACTTCCTGGGACTTTCCCAGGAAAAAGGGACTACTTAAGGGAGCCCCGAAAAAGGCACGGGGCCTTTTGTCGTAGACCTTCTCTGCATGCGCATCATATAGTTTACATTTGAAATTAGTTTAAGCATTACGTTTAAATAAATATATTTTTGTTACCCACTTTGCGAGTAATCATTTGCACCACGTCACTTCCAAAGTTTGTATTAGACTGTGTAGCTTAACGTAACTAATTGTTCTCCTGAATATAACAATGCACTGATTAAGTGCAGTTGCATTTTTTCTAGATTGAATAAGATAGCGTTTAAAGAATTTCAAATATTCTAGAAATTTATCTTAATACTCCGACACACAAAATGTTCGATATGACCAATCTACGCAAGGAAAATATACGATTCCACGTAAGACAGGAATTTTTAAATTTAGGTCAGAGAAGAGTAGACATTGTGGAATTACTCGAGTCTCTTCTGTGTCACATTTGCATATTATTAATAAAAGAAAAAGAATGTATTTTCCGTGCAAATTACGTAATTCACTCTGCATACGGGTGTCTTTAATTCATCGACTATGATAATGCGAAAGTTCCTGGCTGTACCTCGTGTCCTTGAACGATGAATAAATGTTTTAATAACACCACGTATGAAACATATCTCTTTTTCGATCGATGGAAGCGAAGTCTCTTAAGCTGGTAATAAAATTCCAGATAAGGTTCGCACGGATGAATCTTATCTCACGAATAGGGCGCCGAATTAATTTCGAACGTTGATTAAGCGTGTCCGGTATCGCGGAGATAGGAGTTTCTCTGGGAATTATCAAACCTGTGCAACCACGTCGAAATATCATATGTGACGATAGGTGTGAAATTGCATTTGGAAAAATGTTTAACGATTGTTACCGGAGAACGTGGAAGAAAATGGATCGTAAAATTGGATACGTGTCATACAGGATTTTGGTGGCTTTGGTAGCCTGTAATAGCAGCGCATCGCTGTGGTACGGACAGGAAATAGAAGAGGAACCTGCAGAAAGAATTCGTAATAACTTCTTTACGATGATATCTCGCTGGCTAAAGGAATTGAAAATTTCGCTAGCCTCTGATCTTCCCCTTTCTGGGAGATTTAAGCTAATTTCTCGTAATGTGAACATCTCGTTTCGAGAGTTGCAAATGTTTTAAACGAACTTTAATCGAGTCCGGCGTACTTTGAAGCGGGAACTTGTTAAAAGTTGCGTGAAATCTGTCGAACATAAAACACGAAAGTTATAATAAGATAAGGATTATAAGAAAATGAAGACGCTATTTCAAACATGAGAGAAGTAAAAATTTTGAAATAATTTGGAAAAAAATCAACCCAAAATAGATTTATTTTTCGATAAAACGAACGAGTGATGAAAATATTGTGCGACTGGATATAGAGAATTTTTTAACTGTAGATAAGTAAATTCATCTTCTTCAATCGTCCACAAGTGAAGAGAATTGTTAATTAAAGAACGCTACCATAATCCACGTCATATGCTTGACAGAGCTAAAAACCGAAGTAAAAGGGTATTATGGGATATGAACTGTTTGAGACTGTAACGTATATTGGAAACACGTCTTCCTTGCGGATTAGTATTACAGACAGTATCACGTCGAGTCCGAGTTATCGAGGAACATCCTGAATAGCTATGAAATTCATGTCTTATTGATTTCTCCTCTGGTGCACCGACTATCCTCTTCGAAAAACTCTCCACCGCAAAATATCAAAGAACTGAATTCCTAAATCTATAAAACACTCTGCGGAAACTGATCTAATCCCGTTAAACTTCCACGTACTATCGGAAAGAGAAGATAGGA
>NW_017100268.1:2475401-2495773 GCF_001263275.1 Habropoda laboriosa | reverse complement strand
AAAAAAAAAAAAGAGAAACAACGAAATATTATAAGTGTAAAAATTTATGCACGATTTTAAAGGGGTGTAGGCAATTCCATCGAATTAGTAGGAATTTCGCGAAAATTAATAACGTTCGGTGGGTATTTTGGAAAGTGCAACGTTACTATAGAACGCGTTATCGCGTGTGCATAGGAAAATGTGCATCAGAGGGACAAATGACACGAATTTATGTATAATCGAGTCCTTCGGTAAATGGTTATCGATTAAACCCCTGCGTTAATTGAATTACAGGCACCAATGAAACAACGATCGGTATTTAACAACAATTTTCAGAAGCACACCGTATAAGTGTCTACATATCTTCCGAGGTGAAGCGTGTTTTAGAATAATCGATGGTCAAAGGGGAAGAAAAAGGAATTACAGCAAAGTTAATTCGAGAAAGGGCTTTATTTCAGTCTGTCGTTGACCCTAGTCGGATGCGTTCTCTCCCCGTGCAGCCGTACAACGTTATCGTACACGCTTGGTTTCGAAATTCTATTAACATGATCCTTATTCAATTAACTCCCGCGGTAATCTATACCATTCGAAACTGTACCCATTGAAACGAGAAAATACCTCGACACTTTGTCGATTATACGTTAGATAATACGATGAAACAAAATGGTAAATAACTCTATGTACACTGGCGTTCATGAATATTAGAGCAGCCGTTATGCTCGTAAACTGTTAGATCTATGCAAAAGTTTCCCCATTATTTACGATAATACTACAGTTAATTCGATTTGAAAGCATTTAAATTACGCGTAAGAATTTTCTCGTATCACCGTTCATGCGAACCACTCTGTATTACAGTACAAACGGTAACACGTCACAATTGATTCAGCTTGGAATCTTAAATGACCCGTTCGAACATTTACAGAGCACTTTTCCATTCCCGTAATACTTTATATAATCCCTCCACTGATATAATGTCGTCCACGTTCTATCTCGCGAAAGTGCCCTTTAAACGTTAGAATGAACGAAAATTACCGTCGGGTGTCTAGTCTCTTTTTGGTGTGTTCCTTCGCCAAAAATACACTGTGCGCGGAACCTTTCGCCCGGAAATGATCTGTCACCTGTCGTATTGACGAGCGCGCGTGCACCGTGAATCAGGGCCAATTCGTAAAAATTTCGCGGCGTCGACACACTAGGAGAGTGTATCAACGAATATCGAGTAACAGAGGAGAGTAAAACGACAACGACCGAGTTCCCTCTCTTCCCCGTTCAATTTCCCGTGAAGGGAACGATTGGAACGAAATACTATTTCCACGCAATCCGGCCAAATTGATCGATCGTCTGTGTGGTTATGACACTGGATAATACGTCGGGGGTTAGGTATACCGCCGTCGTGGAAATATTTTTGCCGCCCTTCGCACTGAAGAATCGGCTGGTTCGATCGTCAGTGCTCGTTACAATTATTCAGCAAATACAAATCGAATCTGTTCGAACGTGAACGTTCGATCACGTTCGAATGACCATGCGTCGCGTCGTTTGCTACCAAAACTCGAAGGGGATAACAGATTAAAATCGTTCGAACGAGGTCTGAACGTCGGTAACGTGTGAAATTAAAAGAATGTAGAAGTTATCTGTTTTTTTATGGCTGGTCAGGTGTTGAACGATTATCAATTATTTAACGAATTCGTGAAATATCCATCATCGCGAATATTTTCAGCTAGAACGGAACTGTTAATTGGATTCCGTGGAAGTTTGATCTCTGGGTCGAAATATGTGACAAGTAGTGTTGTGTTTCTAGATGAGAAGAGTGTAAATGTGAAACGATAGAAATCAACGAAATGTTCTATTTAATATACACTACCGGCCAAAAGTTTGGAATCACCGAGCATTGCAATTTACACAAAAATTTCCAGAAGAAAGTCAGCGACTTTGAGAACTTTTTATCATTCGAATCAATTGATATGAGATAAATTGATAAATGTAGAATTGAGATAAACTTCAAATCTATAAAAAATTAGCAGCAGATTTAATGAAAAGTGGGAGGTGATTCCAAACTTTTGGTATAAATGTAGAATTGAGATAAATTTCAAATCTATAAAAAATTAGCAGCAGATTTAATATCGATGGAAAGTGGAAGGTGATTCCAAACTTTTGGCCGGTAGTGTGATATTTCTGTACAATTTATAGGTATTTTAACGAGTCAAAGTTAGCCTTTCGTCGAAAATTTTCATAATTCCGCCTGTGTGTTTACGTTCGCTGACGATGCATTAAACATGTATAACCAAGGTACCGTACCAAAATCGTCCACGATACGTTCTCAACGAGTAGAGCTAAATTCGGACGCGACTTTAAAATGGTAGATCAGATGACCCTTCGGTAATTTATATAGGAACTTTTTCATAACTCTCGTATAACTTATTTAACTTTCATCCGGTCCCGGCGTTCTAACTTATGTATCAAGTAGAAATGGCTGAAGGATTAAAAATTCACGTGAACGCTGACATGGTGAAGTGGTAAGTTCAGCCAATATTAGCGATCTCGATTATTCAACAGTCTTGAAGCACAGGTAGAAATTCACCGATCCAAAACCGTCATATCGATTGCGTAGCGCATAATTAGTTCGTTCGAATGTCGAGCCATCTTGAATCCTCGAGTGGAATTGCATATGCAATAGCTGGTACAAGTGCGCTTTGCTACGTAAACGCACACGCACGAACGGGGGATTAAACTGAATCTCTGTCGATATTACTGGAACATGTGTATATTGATGTTTTGTTTTGGGGTGGACTTTAATTAATAGCTACTTATTTAGAATTGTTAATTTATTAGAAGTTAGATGGTTTTAGACTGTAGTTAGATGGTAAGCTACTTATATTGTAGATTAGTTAAATTACGAATACAATAGATCAGGATTTCTCGACGAGGAGTACACGATAAAACTTTTAGGGGTGCTGCCATGAGAGCTCAAAAGTCACTATTTAAAACAAAATTTAATATGTGTGCGTTTTATTTTATTCCTACTATGCATAGCTCTATCTATCTATACGAGGAGTATGTTAATTGTACACAAATTTCCAGGTGGTAAATGAAGCCTAAAAGATTGATAAGCACTTGCTTGATAAGCAAGAAAAGATAGTTTACATACCGGAGAAATTTGTCCATTCGTTCATATTTACAATTATAAATTTGTGCATGTTATAAACTAGATTCTAATACATCTTTCCTATATCATCAAGTGTTTAATATATTTACCAGATTCACCTACTCCCTACCGTAGATTTATTTTTTCTTTCTCCGTTCCTTTTCTTTTTCTATCTGAAAAAAAACATGCAATAAAAACGTACAATACGTCGTCGATATCTACGGGAGGATTCTTACGAGGTTCATCGAAATCCGATCAAGACAGCTGTCTACAATCACCTACGGAGATTTATCTATCGCAGATAGCAGCGGCAGCAGCGGGGATATTGAAAAATCGCGATAAAAGGGGGGAAGGACATTTGCATGAAAATTCATTTAACCACTCGACAATCTGCTTTCCTTCTACTTGGAAATTAATCGCACGAATCGTCGGCAAGATTTCCTCTCTGTGTTCATCGAAAATTCCGCCGGGTCAATCGTCCAGGGGAACATTCAAGGATTTGTCTCTCCTGTGGAAATCGCGATATTAAAAAGGTATTGACGAAACTCGACGGTGCTTGCGCGAAAACTAATTTAGGCCTCGGGAAAGATCGGACGTCTTTAGAACTCATGATTATTCATGACAGGGACCTTTTATCGATTAACGCTACACTTCTAACTTTAACACCGAACCTTTAGGATCGTGAAAATTCTACCTGGACTTTTACAAAGCTACTCTTCTTTATTAAGGTGCCGTTATATTTCTACCTCGCGCGACTCCTTACTGTGTAACATTAAGGCAGGCTGAAGACACCAAAATTTCATTTTCACTTAACTTCCCTTTAAATTTCGCTTAGATTTAAATTACACGACTTCTCGTAAATGGTATTTTTCAAATTTGCAATGATTTTCGCGTAACGACGATACTACGATTTTCTTTTTACACCGATAGCTGTAATTTTTGTGCGAATGTTTGGCGTGACATAATCAACGACGCACTGTTAGAATCTTATCTTTGTGACAGCACTTTAAATGAAAATAGATATTTGTAAGTTTCGCTACGACCTTCCAGGCAGAATCGCAATGACATTTGTATCAGTGCCCTAATATTTACGAACTAAAAGAACCGTAAACGAAGACGCTGATAACATCAAAATAAACTATAATTCTGCTCGAGCTTTCCCAACATAACTATATAGCACTAACTACTTTTTCTTTATTTTTCGCTGGCCTAAAAATTGTTTCAAGGCTCGCGCCATTTCGTACACACCTCTCAGCAGGATTAAACCAACAAACTGCCGGATTCTCTTGAAGAATGCACACAGTATTCTGGTTTCTTGGTAAGCATGTTGTCGATTGGTGTGCACGATATCAAGGAAGAAATCGTGGTCATTTCTTCGCCGGCTGTGTTCGACACGCGAACTTTCGAGACCAGAGGCGAGCGTCAGTGTCACGAGGAATCGTGCATTAGCCGACCGCCACAAGACCCTAGTCTATTAATTATCGACGTGGTTAGCGTGGCACGGATCTGTTCTTTCGGAAATTGACTCGGTTTAAGTGGGCCACAGCCGTTCGTACCAGTTCATCCTACCCCGCGAATGTTTATTCCTGGTAAATCACGCTGGCGAAACGGCAACGGTATCTACGATCAGCTGGAAAAGCGATTATGCCAGTGCACTATCATCGCGCACGCGAATACACCCGGCGAGATATAATAGGGTTCGACGATACCCACGAAATTCCGTGCTTTATGAGAATTTGATGGTATCAATGACAAGGACTGCGCTCAAAATGGTATTACGTTGGATTACGTAAGTTCTGTTTACTGGAAAATAGCTGAAGATATTAGGTTGTTGCCGATGAAATGATTGAGGTGTTAATTCAAACTTTCGACGTGCGCCGTTTTCTATTGATAACAGTTTTGAACAAAATTAATTTTTGCTCTTGATCTATGGTTAACCTTCGTACACAAACGAGTTTTAAATTGTTCACGAATGTTCAGATCTGCAAGATTATTGGATACTTCTCGTAGCGAGCAAGACTAAACAACGCAACGATTACAATAAATGTAAACACAATCATTTTTAAATTCGTCTTTATTAGAATTGTTTCGTCGATTTCGAGATTGACCTACTTGAAAAACATTACGATCATATTTTAGACATTGTATTAAGAAATCGATAGGCTGGACTTAGGTCTATTACCAATACCACAATGTCGTACTTCACAAGTTTCTCGTTCCCGAGTATCGGGATAATTTATGAAAATTGATCGCAGAACCTAACGATACCAGACTTCACGTGCCAACAGAGGCTTAACATCCTACCAAACCAGTTTGTACATTGCCAATAAATTCGGTGAAAACAGATAGAGTGGCTGTTTCGCGGCGCGGTCGATCCACACGTTGATAACATTTTCGCGGGTCTTTCCGCTTACGAACGGCGGCAAAAGCGGGGCAGAGCAAAGTTACCGGAGTACGGAATCGACTCGAAATTACGTTCGCCGAGCTGATAATAGCTCCACACCTACAGAAGGAAAATAACTTTGGGATCGATCGTTGCCTGAAAGAGCGCAATTAGACGATGTTGGCATTGCCAGGGTTTACGCGTTCGAACTGTCTGCACGCCGCGTGAAACAAGAATGTTCGTTAAAAGTGTAACACGCCGGCATTTAACTCGAATGGCGGTTAATTGCCACGGCGAAGAACCATTTCGATCGATGTATTTATAAAAAGTCACGCTTGTAAATCACTTTTCGAATTCTGTCGATGGTAAATGAAAAAAAAAAAAGGAAAAGAACACCGCGAAATCGAATCGCGATGCGCGAGTCTGCCACGAGTCATTTCACAGGCAACGGTGTTCGAAATTAGCCCAAGATTGAAACGAACCCAACCTCAGCTATTTATACACCGCCCAAAAGTAATAATCATAAAACTCGCGACGGCCTATTTCCTTAATTAAACCCGCTTCTCCCCTCATCCAGCCCCCTCCCCCCGTTTGCACCGAAAAATTCATCATTCGTGTGATTTGCTCGAAACGAACGTAACCCTTCCTCTCGGCCAGTCATCCAGCTAGATGAATATAGAACGAACAGGCGAATGAGATGCGTTTACGATTTTAATTAAAATCACCACTTCTCGAAGGAATTTCCGAAATATTCCCCGCCACCCTATCCCTAGAACCGGATGGATGGAAACCCCCCCACTTTTCCCGAGGAGAGATCTCAAGCATCCCATACATCCCCCATGGTTTATAGGATTAGCCCGGCGCTGAGTCCGCCTCCTGTCGCCGGTCGATTTTTTTCGGTCGACCTTACACACGCGCGCTTCCTCTGCGTCAAATGGCGAATTGTTTTACGTTTCTGCGCTCCTGGAAGGGTGCAGGATCCCTCCTCGACATCGATGCAAATCCACCCACACGCGACCCTTTTCATGGTTCCTTTTCCCCGATACTCGCCGCATGGCGACCTCCCCTTCGGTTTTGTGAATCGCGCGCGTGCATGGGGTCGATATGTGCGTTTTGGGGGCTACCCCGCTGCGATAAATGCTGCTTTGTCTTTGGAACGGCGAAAGTACCCCCGCCAGCCGCGAAATTGTGGAAGCCAGGCCAGCAGTCAGATAGAACTGTAAAGATTGCTCGAATTTTGGTAACGTTCCTTTTTTTTCTCACCTCGAATCTCTCTTTCAGAAATTGAAGCGTATTGCAAGCGTTGAAAACGAAACGAGTATATCGTTTCTAGGGAGAAACTTTATCGGCATACCTTATTATTTACGCTATCTGTTCGACGATTCATCGAAGCGAGAAGGAGAAACCTCGGGTTTCTGTTTGAGCTGTACCGATTCATTGTTAGTGTACGTAGTTCGCTCGCTCTGGGGTATTGATACGTGGCGATAAAGGAGGTTCTAGCAGCCAAGTTGAACTGCATCCACTTCGTTTCTTATAGCTTTACGTATTCATGGATGAAGGATGAATGGAACGTTAAAACTTGCATAAAAGTGATATTGCATTCGTTCAATGATTCATAGGATCGTGTAAAGTTCGCAAATTATGGACACCTTGCTATCTCTATTGCTGCATTTCGCTCCTATGGTGCCAGTAGACACCATAGTGCTTCGTAGAAATCAATTTATGATATAACATATATTTATAAATTGATTTTTCTGAGTGTATCGAGACTTGAAATTCGACAACTGATAGAATATTTCGTTTTCACTGTTTCATCAAAGAAAAGTACTTAACAATAATATTGAATTATTCGTATCTTTTATAAGAAAGTAATTAATAAGTGTACACTTGTACTTTACTTCCTTCTTATCCTGTAATATCATGATTGTACACGCAATAAAACTTTTTTTTAATTCGAAGATTATTGGATATCAGCTTTTATCAGTGAAATTCAGATTATATATGAAATTACGAACATTTTACCAATATTCAATCTCACATAATATCAAAGCAATCACTGGCTTCTCGATTCCAATATTACTTTACAAATTGCTCGTAACATTTCCAAATTTCAAAAAATATTTCCCACAAAAATTCAATTTTAATCAAAATTTCACTTTTAATTTACGCGATACAAATCATTTATATTCCCAATTTTTGACACAATATTAAAACAATCCACGCCCAACGCTAACACACCTATCGATTAAAGAAATCTCACAAGCGAAAGGGTTAAACGCGAACAATTAATCTCAATCACCTTCATCGGCTTCAATATCCATTAACATTAAACTCACGTTACTTTCACGTGAAAAATTCTCCTCCCTGTTATCCGAGGCTAAAAAAGTCGACGCCACCCGTCATCTTCTACGTCCATCAGCATGAAAGACGCCTGGAAGATGCACGGCTGAAACGACATGGCGCACAATATACAATATCGCAAGCACGGATCAATGAACGAACGTCGGAGCGCGCGCTTTCATTTCAGAGACGTTACCGGCGAGGCTGATTTTATAATCAGCGTGGAACGAGCGTCGACGTATAGCATGCCATCTTTACCTCGCGGCCGCTTCTGTTTGCAAGACAGAGAGACCCAGGTTGGATTACGCATCCGCTTGATTAAGGGGTTCGCACTCCCTCCAATTTGCTCAAGTCGATAATCACGCGTATCGACCTTTCGCGTGGGTTGCACCTTTGTTCGTTCCGCCGGCTACCGAGCCGTTCTTAAGACAGAGAGCTATCTCGTTAAACGAAGATCTTCCTCCTTTCTCACCCCTCTGTTTTTTTTTTTTCTCGATGACAGGATAAACTGCACTCGCAATTACCGTTACAATTCGTCTGAAATGTCAATGACTCGAAAAGCTAGCCGGCTATTATGAGAGGTAAGAAAAGTTTGCCATCGTTGATGCAAAAGAACTGTTCGCTGATAATAAGGGGAAAATGGTGATTGTACGAGAAAAGAATTGAACGACTAATTTTTAATGTAGTAAAAAGTTTCGCGTATCGTAATAGTAGGTGGAAGTGTATGTACTTAAGAATGACATGTGTACTTCGAAATGTTCGGTATTCGTTATATGCTCGAATAATGGGATCTCTATTATACCGTTGAACCAATAGTCGAAGTTTCCGAATGTAAGTTGGAGCACTGCCCTATTGTTAGCTTGCCAATTACAAAAGAAGCACGAGAATGGTACTTGTACATTTGTGCTACGAGTACGCTGTATGTATCAGCGCTTTTTTTTTTCGTAGACCCCTCGATAAAACTACGTGCAATTCGAAGGAATCGGGTTCGAATCAGTCATCCAATAGGAATGCTAGACATTTTAATATCTACCATCATTTGATCTGCAATCTTTTGTAGAAAAATCCGATGCGGTGAGAATTCGACGAGTTTACCGTAGACAGAGATAACGCGACACGGTGACACTTTTCTGTCGCAGAATCTATCGAGTGAAGATGTCTTATCGAATAATTTCCTCTTGAAACGTGCTTGAAGTATTTATTGAATACCAATGGAAAATGATAAAAGCCGCCTTTACCGTGTTTACGCGTCTCGTGGTTGCTTTGAAAAGAAATGCTTGAAACGTTCTATTTTCGGTATACTGCCATCAGTCACGTATCTATCGTTCGAAAAGAAATCACCAAGTCTACGTTTATACGAAAGTTTCGCGTACTGTTTAACCGACGTCAGTCAGAATCGTTTCACCTGAGACCTTCTAAGACGACGTTCGAGGAATTCCGCATGATAAATGTTTCGACGGTTTTCTGGCTGTTCGAAGATTATCGTTGCTTCCACGATTCGTTTCGATGTAATAGATTATCTATCGTACACGAGATACGACGTGAGAATGAAGGAAAAACGTTTAAGGGAGGAAATACGGGTTGGAAATTTCATCCGCGAAAGAACAGAATGATAAATCATTGGAACTTGAAATCGCTAGTTTCCAATCCTGCAACTGTAATATCACAAAAAATGGTAAAGTATGGGAAAAATGGCTTGATAAAGCTCCACCCACCAAGATACTTTCTATCGATTTGCTATTACTCTTTCTCTATATACTCGTGGGATACTTCAGCCTCTAATAAAGTGCAATCGAAGGTCCGGCGCAAGGGACAGTGATTTTAACGACTATTGTCCTCGCAACGCTGATCATTCTTCTTTCTTTTTCTTTTTTTCCATCGATTTGTACGGCGTTCAAATACGCTTGTTCCTGCATAAGAAATAAAGAAAAAGGACAGAAAGCTCGAATACATCGTGTATACAGGATAAAATTAATGTTTTATCGCTGAAAGAAACTTACACAGACACTGCAGAAATTGCGATAGCCGAGAGAAAGAAGAGAGTAGGAAGGAAAATGTTCTTTCAACGATGAACGTAGGTACGTATGACAGACCGAAAGAGTTGATCCGTCGGTGGAGAAAATCAATTTTTCAAATGTGGAACTTGTACGTAATTCGACGCTAGTCTACGCTTAATGCATTCTAAATCGTGATAGCTCGTAGACCTGGATTTATATTTAGCTGCTTGCACATCGGAGAAAAAATAGTATTCGATACACGTGCATGTATCTAACACAGGGGAAATATGTTTTACGCGAACCCCGGGCTTATTCACGGTTCTTACTATTCACGCCGTTCTACATTAGTCGACTGCCTATCGTATTTTGTTTAAAGACCGAGGAGTTTCGAGTATTTTAGCTAACGCTTGCGTAATTTTCACGATTCACTCTGATCGAATTATTATATCATCGTATTATGTCATCGTGTTAACAGATATCAATAATTAATTATCGGTGATATTTATAAATTTGCAATAGTGATTGCATTAGGGTACCCAATTTTCTGTTATGTTAAACGTGAATGTCATTGATAAAAGAGATGTAATATGAATAATAAGTATTACTAATATTATGTAACTTCAATATTAGATAATAGCAGTGGATGAAAAATAAAGGAATATTAAAACGTGTCATTATGAAGTAACATTAAACACACAGAAAGACATTAGTAACTGCGTGACATGTCACACAGTGAGTTAATAAGATTGTGCAGCAAATGTAAATATTCAATAATCATAATTTATATATATTAGAGACATTAATAGTAAACACGAGGTAGATGTCATTATACCTAAATTAGTACTAAACATGTAGCTTAATTTAATAAGAGTATGACGTGTTCTCTACCTATTAGTATCTATAAATTACCACTATTTATATTCTTATTTACATTCGAATCTTATTATCGTTTGAATTGAATTCGTTAAAAAAAAGAAACAGATATCTCTAAACTCGTCTAACATTTAATTTCTGAATATACATTAATAATTTTATTGTAATAAAAAGAATGACGGTAATGACGGATGAAAGGTAAAAAATGTTTTAACAAAAGTTGTTTGGTATGGAAGGGGACGTTATGTGGTATATTTTTTTTGTACCTGGTACGATGGGGGAGATTTCGAAGACAGTTCAATTTGTTTAAACGGAATGCTATATCTTTTTATACACAATATTATAGTGTATGTTAAGACGAGTCCAACGAGGTGCGAACAAAGTCATTTCCTTTGATAAAACAGGCACACGCGACAGTGAGGAATGTATGGTGGTTCGGCTCCCGGTTTTTCGCAATGTTACGACCTTCCATGAAAAGAAATTACTTTGTATAACACTATCGAATTCTGAAACTCTCGACCAATTTGTCATTTACGATGCAGCGTTAAGATCACTTTCGAAAAGTAGGCGAATCGCAACCGGAAGTCACGAACAACTTCACTCGCAAACTACGCGAAAATCCATGGAACGCGACATGTTAGACAAGTATGTACATCGAACGACCGTAATGCTCGCGATGGGCGCCACGCGTATAATAGTTGTGCGGTGCACACACGCGTTAACGTGCAACTCTCGGCAAGAATATTTCGCCGTTGGCGCATTCCATGATTTATGAAAACGTACGACTCGGCTTGAAACGCAAATAGAACATTCCTGGCGAAAGATGGAATCTTGGCCAAAAAGAATGAGAAAGGGTGCACGCGACACTCTCGTGTGACACACGAAAGAAAAAATACGGGGTCGATGAACAAATTTCGAACGATCTCGACGCACCGAGATGTTCATCACCTAAGAATGAAATTATTAGAAGCTTCACCGAATACAGAAAAACGGTGTATTTTGATATTCAACGGTTACAGAAATAAGAGAAAATATTTGGAACATGGTATATATCGTTGATTTCGAAACGTAATTTTGAGAGTTCACATTGTTCTCTGTGTGTAAATGTGAATTACGAACGTATAACGAAACACAAGGGAGTAATAGAAATCGCAACAGTATTGATTTTATCTCGTAATTTTCAGTAGCACGTTTTTATTCGCGATACAATCGCTGTGTTAACTCATTATCTTGTTAAATATCAGTAGTTAACGACCTACCATCAATTCGCAATTTTTTTTTTTCTTCTTCCTTCTCATCGATTGCAAATAAGCGACACGAGGAAAATATCCGTGACACGGTTTATTTTCAACATTCGCGTGTCTCAGCTGCGAAAAAGAAAAATCGTACACAGGTAACTTTCACGAGCTTTGTCTCGGTGGATAAAAAGGTACGACTATGTATATTAATTCGCGTAGGAAAAACACGAACCGGATAATACGGGGTAAACGAGAAATGCGTGTATATCGCGCTGCTTAGACGAAAATGGTTTAATAAATATGAAACAGAACAGCGGCTGTCACGTGAAACTGTCGTGTGTGTATATATGCACAGTGTTGCGAAAATAATACATATGCCCCTTTAAATTTCACATTTCACGCCTGGCGCGTATCTCATCCGTACACAGTGTCCACGATATCTCGTTGTAATCTTTTTCCACAAATATTCTAATAAAGAAATTTCGAAAACTTTCGAAAGTGGTTTGTGTACACTTGTTTCACAAAGCGTTCGCGTGTATTACGTTTCGCCGCAAACTGATTCCGCTTAATTCGCTCAAACTCGTAGCTCGTCTAACTTTCTTTCAAACTACAACACACTCCAGCTTTCCAGCATGTTGCTTTACACTTTCGCCACAAGCCACGAAGGCTCGTTGCGAGAAATATCAGAGAGAGAGAGAGAACAGAGATCGAGACTCGAGAGTGGAGAAACGAGGGGGGGGAAAAAAATACGAAACAAACAGAACAACGAGCGATTTTCATCGATCCCGGGGGCCGAAAGGACGAGCTCGTTGCGCACAGATTCGAGCACGTAACGCGCGTAAACACAATGGCGTTGAATGGGGATGGATATATAGGGTGAACCTTAAATGATTCATAGGCTACGAGAGAGGGTATAACGGACCATTCACGACGTAGACCATTGCACGCGTACTCTGACGTATTGATCCTCAAGAAGCACTTCACCGGTACCTTTTGCCAATTTCCTCGCCTAAGTACAATGATCAAAGCAACAAACGATATTTCGTAACGTACGTCCGCCGTATCGACGAGAAAAATAAAAACGAAGAATTGCACTGAAAAAAGAGAAAAATTTTCAGGTATCTCGCGTACAAAATCAAAGTTACAGTCCCGTTTACTCGTATTTCATTTGGAACGTGCAAATCATTTATTCAATCGACGAGCGACGCGCAAAATTCATTTACCATTGCCTGCGTTTCGTTGTTCGTTTCGGGAGATCGTGAATATTTTACGGTATTTTCGTCAGGATTACACGTCATGCCAAATAAACGAAGCTCCACGGGTGCACCACTGTCGCCTCCTCGTCGTGTTTCTTTATTTTCTTCCGTTTCAAACCACGTGGGTCATCGCGAGCAAAAGCGAGCACTGTTACTTTCATCCGTTTGAAAAAGGACCAACAATCGTCGTCGGCGAACTACGGGTAGACGAACACGTTTAAAAAGCGAGCCGCGTGTTTTCCGCGGTCACGAGAATACTCGGTGTTTAAAGGGGACCATTTTGTAAACGATAATCGTGCTTCATCGCTTAGGAATCTCTCGAACGAGAGGCAACGTGCTTAGTTAAAGGACGATCACTTTTTCTGGAAAACGAAATTTGAATCTCGATGAAATGACCACGGATCATCCTGATTTTCGCTTTCTATCCTTCTTTCACCTTGCTTTTACTTTAGAAAGGTGATAAGAATATTTTAGCGTAGATTTATATCAAATATCAATAGAATCTCGCTATTGAAATTGAAGTAAAATTTAGAAACTTGATGAATTACTATGGAATATTCCAACAGAAGAAACGAATCGTAAACTTGGAAATAAGATTTCACTGTATGTACTCGTAGCTTTAATCGTGGCAAGTGCCAGTAGGGATTCTCTTGTTGTAAGAATGACTGTACCCAATCTAATGTAAATGAGCTTACGTAAAGTTGGAACTATCCACTGTGGCCGTTTCAGGTTCATCGTCTTCGAAAATCTATACCAAATCTCAACACTCCGTTATGCGTGGGTTTTTAGTTTTAAATAGACTATGAGCTGGATTCTAAGTGTATGGCAATATTGCTATTCGCTAAGGTTATTTTCAATTACCAGGGAGATCTACCTTCCTTTATGCGTGTCCACGTGTTAACGATTCTAATCGTTGATGGCTCAAATTCTGAATCATTTGTAATGAAAGGTTGGTCCATGTATTCATCTCCTCGCAACAGAAATTTGAATCTTCTTCCATGGACGTTTCTCTATGGAAATGGATATCCAAGAACTTGTGTTACGTTTTAGATTTTGTTAATTGTTTGTAAGGTTCTTTATGAAAATGTAACCTATTGTAGTATTGATGGTATATGGTACTTGGAAAAGTGTGAAAGCACTCGAATCGAGATCATCCTACTATTCAATTTGCGAATAATTAGCACCGAGCGGCTTCGCAATTACGGAGATCGAAACGTGATAATGGGCAAATAATTCTCGTTCGTTTTGATTTCAGCAACGAGATCAAATTGTAACAGAACACATTGCGTACATATGTTATAATTTTGTTGCTGCGCGTTCACTATCTGTGTAATATCACTTCTTTCATCGGTGCATTTCTTTGAAATGAGAATTTTTAATTCTCTTAATACTGCACACTTACATATAAGAATCTTTTGGAATATTTTAATAGTGTACCAATTTCACTTAAAACCTAAACATTCTTTCAATAATTCACAAATGCATCGAAATATTCGTTAACTTTAATATTATTCATAGCATGAAAAACACATCAGTTTGTAACTTAAGCTAATTTTAGCCTATTTGTTCCTAAATTGGGTTGCCATTACATTAAAATAGAATGGCTCGTACATCTTCCACGGTAAATTCGAACCTACTATACTGGATTTCCAATTTCCTTTATTTGCTCGGTTTCTTATTTCATACTACATTTGTTCCAACATTGAGGAGCACAGGTCAAAGGCGAAATGCATGCAAATTCGTATGCACGAGTCTATGGAATAAAAAAACCGAAGATTCATGAAAAAGCGAACGAAGTGATGCAAAATGCTCACTATCGTGCGAAATATTTCTAGAACCTTCGACAAAATTGTGGAGTTCGTTCTACTAAATTATAAGGGTGGAAAAATTGTTATGCGAGCGTATGTTCGCAAAACATTGTTCTTTCAGGTTTGTATTTGCATATAAAACTGTATCGCCGTGTTCTCGCATAAATTTTCGAACGAACCTTCTAAAAAAAAAAAAAAAAAATTTTTTTTTTTTGACAGTTTTGTTCCTCTTTTCTTCATTTAGGAACGATCCGCACGTTTCGTTGTATTATACAAAAGCAGCTGATCTGTGAAAGTCAGAAAATTTAAACAAAGAGACGTTTCTGTAGATTCCCTAATTTTTAAAAAAGAGATTATATTTATTTTCCCGAAACGTGTCAATTTAAATGCAATTAAATGCAAAAAAAAATGCGTAATTACGTTTGCATTACATATTTGCTGGCAGCAAACGCTTCCATATTACTATGAACCCTTTGTACCAGACGATGATGCTATTTATTATCAGTATACCGTTCATTTTTAGACCATATTACTATCGCGATAATGTTCATGTAAAACTACTAGTCACGCTAATATAATATCGATAATATCCTAATCCTTTCGTATTAATTATTCAAGAATCCTAACGCGAGACTCTGCGACCCTTAGCAAGAGCGGAAATCAGTGAAGCCTTATCTCACACAGGCCATACTACTATAGCAAGAGATCTGATTATACTACCTACTAGTTGTACACAAGCAAAGAATACTATGGTGTTCTGCAGTATTGATTTAAGATATTACAAGATTAAGATCTTATAATATTTTTATATTTTGCGAATAATTTTGTGATTTTGCGTTCATAATTATCTCCAGAATCGATCGGTAAATTGTTGTTCGACCGTTTGAAACTTTGTATACGAACGAAAAATAAAAAATAGCTTTTTACCTCAAGATGAAGTTTTTGTTACGGTACATTAAGTTGTATCATTAAGTCAGCGGTAGTTGTTCGAAGTACGTACATAAATCTCCTCTGTGAACGGGAATAAAACAGCGAGACATACTCTTTCTTTCGTCAAAGAATTACGGTGTAAACGAGGTTCTCAGGAGAGAGAGAGAAAAAAGAAGGTAAAACAGTCCTTGGTATATCATAAATCTCATTGCATTCAATATTCGCGTTCTCTGACGCTGCGCTTTAAGTAACGCCTTTTCGAAATTGTTAAGAACGTTCTTGCGAAAAGTCGTTAACGTAGTCGCCGGATGCAAACCGAAAGTTTTATCGGCTTCTTTCGTAGGAAATTCCCTGCTTCAATGTCACCAGCGTTTTCTCGCGGAATTTACATCGTTGAACGTTACCGACGCCGAGGGCACTTCGCCGAGCTGAATTTGAAATTTAATCGACTTCCAAACGTGTGCGTTCTCGTTGCCCGATTTTCATGAATATTTCATTAAACAACTGTGAGAAAAAAGGAGAGAGAAAGAGAAACAGGGAGAGCCAAGGAGAGACAGGGAGAGACGGGGAGAGACGGAAAGAGAGAACAAAACGAAAAAAAGAAAATTCGTCGTTGAAAAAAAAGGAAAAAATGTGGAGATAACACCCTAACGTAGGAATCAGATGCGTGTTCATCGTATTGCTTTACTGCTTTCGAAGGAAGCCCAACGAGTTTGCACGACGTCGCGGTTGAGTTCGCGTTAAATCTATTTACCGTCTCAAACGAACCCCATAGAATGACTTCTCTAAGATCCTCGTCGGGAAAGTGAGAAACGTTGTAAACGGCGGCCTGTTTGCGGGACAATCGTCGTTGATAGCCACCATGCAAATTTCTCGAGTCACCGTTAGACGGTAGTTTTAATTAAAAATTCGAGGAAAATTGGCCTACCCTGTGATCACGGTGAAACTCCGTTTGTTAAAACAAAATTTTACTCCATGTTCGATTTATCGAGCTTGTACGGAACTCCTATTACCGGAGGCCATTATCGAGAATTACTTTAGTTGTATCTCGTAACTTCTGTATATACAATTATTATGATGATTTGGAGTACAATCAGAGTGAAATGCATCACATTTGTAATACAATTTAATTGGAAAAAAACGTCGCGTTTATAGAGAGGATTTATGTATATACGTCGTTACCACGTAATTGTTAGAAAGTGTAATTATATTCGTAACAAGTAATTAACTCGTTAAAACGTTAATAATTTGTTCTGGTAATTTGTTTTGTCTGTCTTGAAATATTAACAGGCGAATGAACGAGTATGCCCGAATCCAATTATTTGAACGTGAATTCTGATCGTTTGTATGAAAAATTACAGCGGAGAGAATTAACGAGCTTCCATCCTGTCCTAATATTTCATACATTTAGATAAATACAATTATACCGTATTTTCATTATTTGTGAAAATGTGCAAGTACCTGTTCGTACTTAAGCGCGAAACGAACAATCGCATTGAACGTGTAAGTGGTAAGTAGGGAATTAAGAATCCTCGATGTCATTTAAGTATCAAGAGTACTTAATCGATCGAGACAATTATAACATATATTTGTCGAGCGATATATCGCTGCTTGACATTGATAGTTGCATAACTCGAGAAATATGAATTTTTATTTTTTTTTAGATCTAACCCCGTAGATACAATATTTTTATCGAGT
This sequence comes from Habropoda laboriosa, assembly GCF_001263275.1. NCBI lineage: Eukaryota > Metazoa > Arthropoda > Insecta > Hymenoptera > Apidae > Habropoda > Habropoda laboriosa. Next base: position 2,478,132 of record NW_017100268.1, on the reverse strand, counting down.
AAAACAACAAACTCCTAACTTCGTTACTTTCACACCAGAGAGCAGATCAGATGATATTATCGATATTCGAGAATTAGTCGAATGCATATTTCAAAATGGTTTCGCAAGCAGCGATATGTAAACAGTGGAAACAGTGTGAGTGAAGAAACTAAATGATACAGATTGAAGATGTCGCGTAGTTACGCAGTCACGGCTAAAAATAATCGAGGAATCAGTTATTCAAATCAGTTTATCGTTCATTATCACATTTAAGACTTTAAAGGCCCTAACAAGTCGGGCATGGTTATAGGTTATAACTGTAAATTCGTTATTTCACCGTAATTATTTCATTTCCGTGAAACCTTTTAATATAAACGAGATTTAAATGTGGAAGCGAAAAATTAGAGATGCGTCACGTGTTTCGCACCATAACTTTGTTCCCGACTACTTTTCCATCTATTTCACGTGGTAGTTCCAGCGTAACTTCGCGAAAGAGAGACGCCGGTATAACGTGGCTACGCGACACGCAGTATGTGCAGAATAAGATTTCAAGGAACGACGCGATTGTAGAATTTAATCGGCATTGATACTGCTGCATTGCCAAATCCAAAGCTGACGGTGTCAGTTGAAATAAGATAATGCTTCGTATTATCGTTAAAGTATACGCACGTAAGTACACTCCCACATAAATACAAATAATTAATAAGATTAAAAAGATTATCCGTATCGGAGAATTTTCTCAATTAAACTTCTCGGAAAGGGAGTCTTTTACAAGCAATGTTTACTTCAAATTTTGTTTTATTAAAACACCGTATTCACAGGGTGAATCACGAACGAAGACAGGTTATGTATATCTCATTTGATTAGACGGAGGAAAAAATTGTATAAGATAAAGTTAAAAATGATATAAAAAGACTTACTACGGCTTCACTTTTTCCGTAAATCCTGCTATACGCTTACTATGTGACATGATTCTTGTTAAAAATTTCAAACACCTCACGAATTATCGATGTTTCTAACGTCATAACCTAATACTTTTATACGAGGAATATTCCGAAGAGTCGATCTGCGTAAAAAAAAATATACAGTTTCGTTCAAGAAAAACAAAAACAAAAGTGCATCGTTGCACTTACGAAAAAAATAAAGCCATAGAAAGACACACTTCCGTCCGCATTTCGAGACTCACCCTGTATAACGTACGCGACACGAAGCGTTTCACGTTATACTCGTGATTTCAACGAGCCGAAACGCGACATACTACTCGATTACCTCTTCAATGCACCTCGAGCCCTCGAAATTCCAAATGTCACAAAATGTCGATCGTCGAACTTGAACGGATGCGCATCGAAAATTCATTCATCGATCAACGTCACACGGGGAGAATCTGGACGTGGGACACTGATTAATTTATCCCTCGATCGCGAAAACAACGTGCCCGTAAGCGTCGAAATTAAAAAGAAAAAAAAACGCGCTGTGTTACAAGTGAATTTACGACGCGAAGAAGCTTAGCACCTGTTCGCACAGTACGGTGGATTTCGGGTTGAATACTTACTCGAACGCGTGGATACAAGCCAATGTGGCGCCCGGTAATAGAAGATCGTCACTACCGACGCGCCAGCGCCTGCCGAATGTCACGAGACTCGGCATCCTTCGTGCTTCGTATCGGAGGCTCGATCAAACAATCGTCCCCTTACGCGTGAAAAAAACGGCATTCACACGCGATGACATAACCTATACCGGCACGAGTGGCATGATTAACGCGCCGATGACCCACTACTGCCTCTGTACACTCCGAACGCTTCGACTGAAAGCGAACGACCGGACCGCCGGACCTCGTGATCAGTCGGCTGTCACGGATGCACTGAATCACTGAAACGCGGAACGAGACTGCTCGGTTGGTTCGTAGAGTGGAAAAAAGAGAAGAAATGGAGAGGATCCTCGAACAGCTTTTCGTTCAACAATATTTACTTTGGAATGCAAACAAAGTATTTTGTAAATTTTCTCTTTACATCTCAACGGTTAGATAAAATTCGAAAAGTGTACATGCATCGCGATTGTTGGTAAAAATGAACAGTGACGCGTGTGACGCTTATTTCCGATGTTTCGAAAAGTAGCATATATTCATCGTAGATACTGTATTTTTCATTGAACAAACAATAGAATATTTGAAATGATGTTGAAGTAAAATTTTAATATTAATAAGAGTCTAACAGAAATTTATTTCCTGATTTTTTCTTCTTTTGTGAAGGATTCGTTTTCAGATACACAGTAGTTTTAATCTTCATAATCTGTTTAATTAAGGGACGAGAGTAAATTCAATAAACACGATAAATTGCATTTCTTACCGACAGGCTTGAAGAAGTAAAAACACGATACTTACGTTCGAAGTGGAAGAAATTAAAAACATTGTCTCGTCTTCACCCTTTGATCTTATCACGTTGAAATGTAAAGTGATGCTCGACAATATCGATCGTCTCAAATTAACTCTACATAAGCAAATACTTAATTTCTTCACGAGTCATTTTCATATACTCTAACAATAAAAAAAAACGGTACGTTCGTGATTCATCGACGTATTCTCCAACGTTTGTCAAGTATAACTTCGTAAACATCGTCTTTCACGGCGCCATACGACAAACTTCATAAAAGTAAAGATTCAACGCTTGTCATCAAAAATTCTCCTACGATAAAATCTTTCGTTATATTTAACGCGCGGTAAAGAACGAACGTTAAACGTTGCAGAATTTTATAC
>NW_017100268.1:2474611-2475365 GCF_001263275.1 Habropoda laboriosa | reverse complement strand
AAACAAAACGCGGAATCGAAACACCGGCGTTTTACGAGAAATCGCGAAATCTAAGGACGACAATACGCGATTTGAACCTCGATGAAACATAAAAAATTTCGCCTGTCGTTAGCAACAAAACAGTTCGCCGAAACAATACGCGAGATAAAAGAGAAAATTGATTGTACGTTCGTTGAAAGGTACCGTGGAAAGCATTGACAACGGCTAGACGTTTGTTTTAATTGATATTTTATTGACTTCGTTGCGTTCACGGATGAAAGAAAACATAGGGGGAAGAGAGCCTACCGATTGACGTATAATCGGTTGAAGTCGCGAATTTCGACGAGAACGAAATGGACGATAGCCAATTTCTCTGGTATCGTTGCCACTCTATGTACAGCCGGTCATTTGCCACGTTCGTTAACGATTTTCCGAAGCTAAGATGTACGAACACGAACCGTAGTGCCGTGACGCGAAAACTACCCTTTGATCATCGCTAATAATAAGCCTGGTGATATCGATGTCTACTAATTCCCTCTAAACACACGGCAAATTGCTGCACACACCGTTAAAAACCGTATACCAGATTTTTCCCGTGTATACACGAGCAGTTTATTAAAAAAAAAAACATTGGTTGATCCAATTTACAGATGATTCTGTGGAATCAACGAAGATTTACGGGATCATTAAAGTGAACCCATACATACATTGACCCATTTTCGCGCGGATTGTTCCATACGAGATTTTTACACGGGGAAAACGTTAAGGACAGAAA